>NW_014578124.1:35774-40338 GCF_000485595.1 Priapulus caudatus
TTTTTTTCCGCTAATCTTCTTAAATTCTTCGTGCTTAATTATTACCTTACGACGTGATGCGCATCCTGTTGTTCAACTGCATTATATTAAATTATTCACATATTGCAAACAAAAGCTCATTAAAATCGCGCCTAAATTACTTCTCTCGTGTACTTACGAGGCGGAGCTGCTGCTGCTGCTGATATTGAGTAGCCCGTGATTACGCATTCATGTGAGCAGGATGACTGAAACTTAGGATGATCCGGCGGAGGCAGGCAACTCAGAGAAAACACGAAGGTTTGACTGTGAAACGTAATTGATGTCACACACATACGCGCGCGCGTGTGCGAACGCACGCACACACGCGCGCTCACGCACACGCGCTCACGCACACACGGGGAAATTCGATGCTCGAAACGGCGGAGAAGATAAGGTGTGTTAATGGCGAAGAAACCTAATTCAGGAGACAGGTCGTCGATTGCTAAAGGGCGAGAGGGAGCGATGGAAGAGCGCCATGGTCATTAGTGATACATTCAACCACGAGCATTCCTGCACCGATTTATCTATCGTCCCTCGCCGATCAACCAACGACGTTACAATAGTTAGCGCGCGAATTCAGCGAAATGACGTATTTCATACCGCCACTATACTCGCATCGTTTATATAGCTCTGCGTCGCGTTTCATTATTTAGTTTATATTTATTTTTCATCTTCGTGTGTTATTAGAGCGCTACCACATTACGCGAGTACGCTCTATTAGGTCCCTTAACGAAATTACCAACTTATTCTCTCTCTTTCGCTCTCTATCTTACTCTTTCTCTTGCCTGCTCTTTCTCTCTTTCTTTCGCTCTCTCCATATATATCCAATATTTGAAATAGAACGGCGAACGTATTTTGTTTTTTTCGGCTTATAATTCCTCGCGAGCAAACAAGAAACTTAAAACCTAAACAAGAAAGACGCCTGCTTCTTTAATAAGAAGGAAGTGCACGTTTGCCCCATATTTTTACCAAACATGCTACATATATATTCCAGGACTCCCGCTGGTTTAAAGTGGATAAACCTCGCAACAAAAAGTCCATATACACCTACTGTGAGCATACTTGCAGTATGCAAACATCACGAAATGTTCTCATTGAGCCAGAAATGTGCTCTGAAGCTATTTCCAATGTAATGTTCCAAGAATAGTCAAAATGACTATTTTGAATTACCCCGTCGGACGCAGTTTTGGCGAAATTACAAATAAATTATGCTAAGCGAAGTGTCAGAGGACGCTAAATAGTAGCCCTACGCTAGCGCAAATAGTTCCTGGAACGAAAACCCTATATAAGTCTATATTTGTTTCCTGATTGCATATGAAATGTAGATAAAATCAAGAGCGGATAATACCTGTATATAATGTAATACCTGTATAGTACCTGGATATGTATTATTAGCTCTTGATAAAATGTGATTTAAACAAATTTCACAATTTCTTACCGAGTAAACATCGAATAATAAAGTATAACATGTGTTATCACAGAAAAAAAACTGTTAATGCAGCACAACGTTTGCTCGGCTGTGTACCGGATGTGTAAACACTGTAAACATCCTGTGGTGCTACCCGCTACTTTCGTAACTTTCGTTTAGATTTTTTGAAGAAATTTTGTGAAAGTAGCAATACAAATAAGTTGTAGGCCTATTAATTTTTGCAACATAGGCGAGCTCAAAGTAGCCATATATATATATATATATGTATGCATCTAGCTGCGAGGTTTATCCACATTAACGTTAACAATTAGCATCAGCCATCGGTGAATCGCAATTTCTCCACCCGGGTTTTTCAATGTCATTTCTATGTAATCGCAACATAATAACGATGCCATTAGTTGTGGGTGTGTGTAATACCCGGGATGGAACACGCTGGGGAGCCATCCACATCCCGTGACAAGTCGAGCTAGTTATTGTTTCTCCCGTAATCTGTGCGGTGATTGCAGTGTAGAAATGCCGCAGGCAACACATTCGATGGACATAGCGCCAAATATATATGTAATTAGGGGATTTAGGACCTCACTTGTGCAGCGGCCAGCACAGAAAAACATGACCAGGATCCATAATCACGCTAGAGCCGCGAGTTGGCCTGTCACACAAACCGCACGCATGCGCTTGTATTGTCTCCATTACCGGGAAGTTGTGAGCGAGAGACGATGACGTTTTGCACCAGAACTGATGACGCGCATGATGACGATGCCATTCGCGAAATGCAACGTCATCGTAGGAAAAAAGATGATGTCGATGTTAACAACGCTATCGATGAGAGTACTCACGTAGCACATGTGGTATTTTCCTCGCCTGTCGAAGCACAAGTACATGTAGTTGAAGCGCTTCTGTTCTTCCATCTCTTCGGAACCATCGTCTGCTAGCGGTACGGCCTCGCCTGCCTCAGCCGTCTCCGCGTTCTTCGCTGCTATCTGTAACACGAAGCAGACGATCACGCATTGGGGGGCAGACGATCACGCATGGGGGGCAGACGATCACGCATGGGGGGCAGACGATCACGCATGGGTGGACAGACGATCACGCATGGGTGGAGGGCAGACGATCACGTATGGTGGGTAGACGATCACGCATGGGGGGCAGACGATCACGCATGGGGGCAGACAATCACGCATGGGGGGCAGACGACCACGTATGGAGGGCAGACGATCACACATAAGGGACAGATGCAACCAAGATTAATTATTACAACTTAATCATTATTGAAATAGATATTAATTAGCTTTGTTCTGTTAATTGCAATACTTGTTATAGTTCCGGCACACACACACATATATAGATGCGCGCATGCATCTACATACACGCACACACACACACACACACACACACGCATCTGCACACACACACACACACACACACACACACACCACACACACATGCCACACACACACACGACACACACACACACACACACACACACACACACACGCACATACGCGCGCGCTCAACACACACATGCATGCACCACAAAACGCACACACCACACAGGCACACACAAACACACACACAAACACACACGATTCCACAGGCACACACAAACACACACACAAACACACCACACAGCGCACACACAAACACACACACACACACACGCCACACACACACACACCACACACACACACACACACACACACACGTGAGCGCGTGCGCACACAGATATCACCTACGATTTCGTACGATATAGAACAACAACTGCATAATAAACGCACTGATATGATTTCTACACAGCCTTGTCATGTTACACAGCCTTGTCATGTTACACAGCCTTGTCATGTTACACAGCCTTGTCATGTTACACAGCCTTGTCATGTTACACAGCTTTGTCATGTTACACAGCCTTGTCATGTTACACAGCCTTGTCATGTTACACAGCCTTGTCATGTTACACAGCCTTTTGTGTGAGTTCAGCTGAATAGCGTCTCTCACAACTCGGTCACATTTGTAAACATCCGCACCGGCTTAACACGAACAATGGTCCCACCTCGCTTCACACTCACTGCATAAAATGTCATAACAGTAATAATCAAAGAAACAGAAGAAATTCGAGAGCAAAACGCAACGCAATCTGTGAGAATTGTAATACATATAGGCAAGTCAGCGAGCGAAGGGAAGCAACCGAGAGATGTGTATCAATGATTTTAGCCTGCGCACTAAGAACTCTCGCGTTTAGTTTACATGTAGCAATTAACTGCGCCACGAGAAAATAGCGAAGTGTAATTAGTAAAACTGATGCGTTTCGTTTCGGCTCTAAACGCCGTCATTATTTGAGGCCGTGTTGCGCGCGTGATGAGATAATGCTCGCAAATGCTACGCAGTAATTTCTGGCGTGGAATCAATTATATTACGTATGCGTATACAGATAAAACTAATCAAAGGTCAGGGCATTGCATGCATAGAGCTAGCGTTGCCGACGAACAGGATGTCAGAGCTGCAGTATGTTGTGCTGTGGCGGTACCCACGTTACTGGCTGCGGCAAATAAATAAACAAACAAATAAACAAACAAATAATGAATCTAGCAAACAAACGAAAAGTCATCACTAAACACGGAAGTCGCTGCGTTGCCATATTGACTTTCTGGCCGTCATATTGACATTGACTTTCTGGCCGCCATATTGACATTGACTTTCTGGCCGCCATTTGGATTTTCTGGCCGCCATTTGGACTTTCCGGCCGCCATATTGACTTTCTGGCGCGCCATTGTATATCGGATATTAATTGAATATTTATCGGGTCAATAAATGCGGCCCAATATAATGACGTATCACGTGAATGGTGACGCAAACGGGAACGATTGAGTGAAATAGCTGGACCGAGCGGCCATTTATAAATATCAGCTTTCTATAGCGCATATTGTCGCATTGTCGATCGTATCATAATGCGCTTTACACGTCACTGCAACGACACTGGAGCGATACAACCCCACCATTAGTATAATACAGTACACACACACACACACACACACACACACACACACACACACACACATACACACACACACACACACACACACACACACGCGCACCCTCACTCAACTCCCACCCCCACACACC
>NW_014578124.1:40718-42901 GCF_000485595.1 Priapulus caudatus
GGTGTGTGGGGGTGGGAGTTGAGTGAGGGTGCGCGTGTGTGTGTGTGTGTGTGTGTGTGTGTGTATGTGTGTGTGTGTGTGTGTGTGTGTGTGTGTATGTGTGTGTGTGTGTGTGCATGCGTGCGTGCGTGTGTGCGTGCGCGCGCGCGTGTGTGTTTGCGCGCGTGCATGCATTCGTGGGCGCGTGCAAATACGATTGTGTGAATGTGATTGGCTACTCATGCTTGCATCTCTATACGTTCTCTTTCCGTCCTCATCCTATCCTTACATCAATGTGACAACCTCTCTATCTATCCTCATTCTTCTATCTATCTATGTTACCCCCTTTCGTCTTCATTATTACAACTATGTTAATCCCCTCTCCTCACCCTTACATATATTTTACCCCCTCTCTACCTATCTTCATCGTACCCCCGGGATCTCGATCTCCCGCTACTCGCGTTTTTATAGGTGGTACAGGTTTCAACTCATTTTTTTTACCTGCTCTTATCGTAAAAGACACTGCCTTTCTTTTCCTCATTTATTTTCTCTTCGTCTTTTCGCAAACTCGTTTTTACCACCAATGGCGGAAGGCCTCACGTAATTCAAGAACAACAAGAAGAATGGGAAGAGATGTGTCGCATCGCCTTGGTACCAACAACGCGCGAGAAGCAAGAGAAGGTGTGTCGTCAGGTGGCGCCATTCGCCGATGACGTAACTCCACCGTAACTGATTACGTTTTATTATGCGCACGGGACTCGATAGCCTCATTTATATTTAAAATTTTGATTACGCAGATGATGCTGCCCGTAGGTAATGAGCGATAGCCGTGTGTTAGCTGGCAGACGTGGCTCGTTGGCGCTGCTTGCTGCGACGCAGAAACAGACGGATGGAGAGAGAGAGAGAGAGAGAGAGAGGGAGGGAGGGAAGGAGGGATAGATAGGGAAAAGGGAGTGGAAAGGAGAGGGAAGGCAAGAGAAGAAGAGGGTAGAGGATAAGAGAGAGGGGGGAAGAATAAGAGAAAGGAAGAGAGGAAGGATAAAATAGAAAAGGAGAGAGAGCGCGTGCAGGTATGAGAAAGAGAAAAGATGAGAGAAGAAGAAGAGGCAGAATGGGAGAGACGCACACATGCACACAGGCAGGCGCGCACGCACACAAACACACGAACTGAATACTATAGCTTCGAACCGAAATGTACAAATGGTTAAACATGCTGAATATAATCGTGTATTTATTTTATGCGCGCATTTGCCTGACTATGCGCACGACTTCCTCTAATCCAATATGGCTGACATAGGAGAATGGCGCTTAGGGCTTGTGTCTGTTCGGAGCTATGGTTCTGCTAGTTATACTCTGTGCGTGCGTGCATGCGTGCGCGCGTGCTTTGCGTGTGTCAGAAAGCCATGACCTTTGCAAGGTCACAGTGTGCGTGTGCATGGGTGTATTGTGCTTTGTGTGTATAAGGAAAGGTGACAGATATTTGTACATTAGGGAAGCGTTGCCTCATCGTGCGTGCGTGTATGCGTGCGTGCGTGCGTGCGTGCATGACAGATATTTGTACATTAGGGAAGCGTTGCCTCATCGTGCGTGCGTGTATGCGTGATCGCCGGCACTCTTTCAATATTAGCGCAACTTTGACAACACGGTTGCTCGTTCGTTGACGTGTAGGTGACGTGAGCGTTGCCGAAATGTTGCGCGGCCATACAGTGAGACCATTCGTCTGCTTTATCTCTGTACTTGCGCGAGCGAACTCCGTCTGCACTCACAATCTGCCGCGGAGTGGCAACGCGCTAGCAACGCTGAGTGGTAGCAACCACCCATCCATCCATCCATCCATCCATCCATCCATCCATCCATCCATCCATCCATCCATCCATCCATCCATCCATCCATCCATCCATCCATCCATCCATCCATCCATCCATCCATCCATCCATCCATCCATCCATCTATTCCATCCATCATCCATCCATCCATCCATCCATCCATCCATCCATTCCATCCATCCATCCATCCATCCATCCATCCATCCATCCATTCCATCCATCCATCCATCCATCCATCCATTCCATCCATCCATCCATCCATCCATCCATCCATCCATCCATCCATCCATCCATCCATCCATCCATCCATCCATCCATCCATCCATCCATCCATCCATCCATCCATCCATCCATCCTCAAAAAAGTAGAGACGTCTGC
>NW_014578124.1:43567-51309 GCF_000485595.1 Priapulus caudatus
CTCTCTCTCTCTCTCTCTCTCTCTCTCTCTCTTCCTCTTTCTGTCTCCATTTCTTCTTTGCTCTCTCTTTCTCTCTCGCTCTCTGTCTATCTTTATTTCTCTCTCCATTTCCCTGTTTCTCTCAGCGCCGCGCTCTGAGAAAAAACAGCGGCAGTGATGGAGGATGAATCGTGATGGAGCTTTGCGCGAAACTCGAGCAGTGTCGCATTAGCAGGGGGATAAGAAGCCTCTATAATTCTTTTATTGGATAACTGCTGAGTGTTAGTTGCGGCGGCGGCGCGGCATGGGTACGCTGCGGGGACCTCAATCAACGCGTCACGGCTGCACTCGGCGTGGCAGCATCAAAAGGAAAGAAGAAAAAAGACCCGCATTCGCTAATCATGTAGAACTTCAAATGGTTAAAGTTTTCGCGAGATTACGCGAGGTTTGCCGCGCAGGATTTACGCAGGAGACGACGATGGCGGCTGAAGATTCCCGCACATGCGCACAACCGTCATGAATAAACGAGATCCGGCATACACCCGGGCAACGTTGAAAATTCATCACCGGATATAACGTGAGATACAACCGGAAGTACGCCCCGGAACTAGCATCTGAAACGCGCGCCCTTTACCGGCGCGTAGAACGAGGTAGTAGTCGGCAGCACGGAATAGATATCATGGGTTCAGCGACGAAGTATAAACCACGTCCGCAGTTCTTCTATCGCGTTTTGGAACCACGTATAGACTGTCGCTCGCCGCGCGCCTTTTACCCCGGCGCTGCGTGTGAGGGACACTGTCTCATGGCGTAGCGACAAGCGACAGTCTCACCGCGACCTCTGCTCTCGCGTTAAGGCAATAACGGATGTTGTCCTGTCATGAGCAGGCTGCGTCCGAAGAAGCTCCTTTTGGGAAATGATGTCGTTCTCTCTTCTTATTCTGAGCCGATTTCCCTCGTCACGCGATCAATTCCTGCGCTGCACGTGTGCCGAATGCAAATGGCCGCCACGTTGTCTCGGCGACATAGGGGCCGCTGCGAGCGGCAGACTCAATCGGCATGTTCTTTCTTCTTTTGCGTTCGATTTAGCCGCGAATGCATTGCAATAAGTTGATTTGCACTTAAGTGCATTCACGCGCACGCACATGCACACACGTACACGCACACTCGCCCAGTATACGCGTGCACGCACACGCGCGTGCAAAAAACTGCACATACGCATGTCCAACGATCAATTGTGTGGCGATTAACTGTTTGCGAATTCCGTTAGCGCGTGCGAATGAGGCTGTGATGTCGCTAACAACACACGCCACGCCACACGCGCACGCACAAACACATACACACACACTCACACACACTCACACACAGCAGGGGCGGATCCAGGGCTGAGGCTAGACAGTATTTTTCCAGATTTTAAGGGCACATCCCCCAAGAATGGCACACCACCCCACAGTGAGCGCCGTCAGGCGCGGAGCACATGGCGGGGGGTCTGGGGGCCCTCCTCCAGAAAATTTCTTAAATTTCAGAGGGTCCCCTGGCACAAAAAAGCAGCACGCATTTGAGCACTACATTTAGTCAAGCCAAGCAATAGCTAAAAACCATATGGAATTTTACTTTCTGCTTCATTTGCCTGCCTTTGCATACCAGCAATTAATGCACAACTCGATTACGAAGCAACGAATTTCCTTCTTTTTCCAGGATTATCAAAAGCAGTTTTGTACCAGTTAAAAATTGTGTGATTTCCTTCAGATCCTGTCAATGAATCAGAAGCAAAAAAACCAAATAAAACTATAGCCAATTCCCCATCAAATATGTTTCTGTAATTTTTGTATTTTCTGAAAATTTTGAAGCACTATTGCAACAATCTAGACGCAGTAATTTCCCAATACGGCAAATAGGTCTGAATCCGCGCCACTGCACAGACACCAACACACACATCTTGCGCCACACACACACACACACACAACAACCACACACACACCCGCCGCCGACACACACCATGGCACACACATCACACACACCACACACACACACCCCACACACACAAACACACAAGGGATCACCACACACACACACGACACAGCACATCACACACTCCTCTCTCTTCTCATCCTCTCCTCTCTCTCCTCTCTCTCTCTTTCTCTCTCCCTAATCACATCCCACTCAACTACCCACTCTCACCCTCACAGCGCTCATAACACATGTAGCGGCGTACTTACAGCCTTGCAGTATGTTCTCAAGGCTTGACGTGGAGCTGTGATCGTCACGCGTCGGCAGGTAGCGCGCGTGTGCCACCCGAGAACAAATGAGCAGCGCTACGGCGCTGATGGCGAGCAACCTAGACACGTGTTGCCAGATACTTGCTTGCTTCTCTCTGTTAACTGTCCGCACTGTCTGTCTTATAGTCCTGTCTGCCGAGAGAAAAAGAGAGGTGGGAGTTACACGGCTGTTTACTGTTGCTTTTCTGTGGAGATAGCGTGAACGCGGTTGGTTCGTGAAGGAGAGAAGAAGGAGAGAGATATGCAGATAGATAGATCGGCCGCGCGCGCGCGCAGCTGTGTGTGTGTGTGTGTGTTGTGTGATGTGTGAATTGTGTGTGTGTGTGTGTGTGTGTGTGATTTGTGTTTGTGTGTGTGTGTGTGTGTGTGTGTGTGTATGTGTCTGTGTGTGTGTGTGCGCGCGCGTGTGTGTGTTTATGTGTGTGATAATAGGGTGTAATGTGCGTGGCGAGCGATCGAAATCGCTTAGCGCCGAGATTACGAGAGTCTTGAACGAATTAGTTCGCGCAACACGATGGAAGTAATTGCTCTCAGTGAAAGATTTACGAATGTAAGTAGCCAGGTGTGTGTGCAGGTGAGCGGGTAGATAGGTGCGACACTAGCATTGCAGGTATGTGGGCTAGGTAAGTAGATGCATTGGCAGGTAGGTGCTAGACCAAAATTGTATGTGCGTTGGTCACGAAATTAAGTAGGTGGTGTACAAAGGCGCGGGAGCTAGAATTGTAATTACAAACATGAATAAGTTTATACTTGGGTGTGTGTAGATATAGTTAACAGCTTAACAGAAGTTCAGGACCCGGTTCCACAGACGTGGATTAACTTTAACTCTGAGTTAAAGCTAACTCTGAGTTAAACTCACTAACTCTGCATAAGTTAGTAAACTCCGAGTTAAATTTGGGTTTCATAAACATTGATTAAATCCTGAGATAAGTAACTCAGAGTTAAATGTTTTAACTCAGAGTTAGTATCCCATAATTCCACGTAGTTAGAACAGATGAACACGACAGACGCATTATAGAACCCATGAGCTAGAGCGCCATCTGTCGTAGAGTTTGGATAGACGCATGATAGACGCATAGACGATAGACGCATGATAGACGCATGATAGACGCATGATAGACGCATGATAGACGCATAGACGATAGACGCATTATAGGCGCACGAACATGGTAGAATGTGTAAAAAAAAAACATGGTAGAAGGTGTAGTAATGAAAAAAAGTTATAATGAAAACCGGCAGCGATAAATAAATGAGGGAAAATCTTTTGCCTCGGGGATATTGAACCCGCGACGCTCGCGTCATTAGAACTATGCTTTAAAACGTCATTAGAACTACGCTAAACGTTTCTACGCTAAACTACGCTAAACTGCGAAGAGGAAAATCTGCTGAGAGGAAAATCTTTTGCCTCGGGGATTGAACCCGCGACGCTCGCGTCATTAGAACTACGCTTTAGAACGTCATTAGAACTACGCTAAACGTTTCTGCGCTAAACTACGCTAAATTACGCGTCATTAGAACTACGCTAAACGACGCTTTAACAGCTGCGGATATTGCAAAATCCCTAGATATTTTACATTTTCCCGTATTATCATAGTACGGATGCCGGGATCAGTGTTGGTACGCCATCAATGGCCGACCAATGTACAACAAACGTAAACAAACACCGTATGTTCCAGCGCCAGCGGGGGATCGGACACGGGGCTGTACTAGATAAACTAATTAGTTCTAGTACTATCCTGGAGCTAAACTAACCTCGTAGAAAATAGTCTTCAAAGTCTAAAGGATTATACCGAAGACTCTCTATAACTAAATCGAATGTAACTTAATTTTTAACCCTAATCTAATTTTGGTTTAATCCAGATGAGACGGGATACTAGAGAAGCATTGCCGAAAGGAGGTGTTGATCCGAAGCGCTCAGCGCAGATCTTGCGCGCAGTTCCGCGGCAAGGCGCACGCAACCGCGGGAACTCAGAGTTAGGCATATTTAACTCAGAGTTAAAGTTAATCCACGACTGTGGAACGGAATTGAACTTTGAGTTAACTTTTAACTCAGAGTTAAGGAATTTCACTCAGAGTTAAGAGTTAATTCACGACTGTGGAACCGGGTCCAGTTATTTAGTTTTAGGTAGGTATAAACAAGCAGTCAGGCACGTGGGCAGGCGCGCACGTTGCAGGGTGGCATGCAGGCAATCGGGAAGGTAGGTAAGTGTCTTGCTAATTCCTACATCACATATATCCCGCACGTACAAACCTCACGCCGATTCTCCAGGGAAGTTACTTGGGCACATACACGCAAGCATTGCATATCTATGCATATATATATATATATATATGTATATAGGGGTTTATATATGTATATATATATATACATGCTCGTTCCGAAACGTAATGGAGTCAATAATGATGGCTAATCGAATAAGCTTGGCCCGAGGGCTGAGGTCTGGATATGCGCCGACGATAGTTACATATGTGCAACGATCATGAGAATCTCTAATGCGATTATCCACCTACCCCTTCTCCCCCTCTCTCTCTTTCTCTCCCTTTTCTCTCTCCCTCTCTCTCGCTCTCTCCCTTCTCTCTTCTTCTTCGCTTAGTTCTCATCTTCGCGTCGGAAAAACTCACCCCTCCTCCATGTTGGTTACGATTGTTTAATGCAATTATTTACCAAACCGCAGCGTCGGTGGAGCCTTGCCACCTATCGGACTAGCTCCCATCCCTGCAGCAGGCGGCTCCCTGACCGCGCCCGGGTACGGGGTGGGGGAGGGCTGCAAACAGCAATCATCTCCCTAATTCGTTTATGCGTATATATGTTCGTAACGTAATTACGGCCGCCGCTCGGCTGGCGCTCCGATCCTCGCCTAATGAACTTTGTTGGCGTTATGAATTATTGAGGAAGAAGAAATCGACGCGGTCTCCTCCCGCCCCGCCCTTCTCCCGCCGGGCCCTTCTCCCCCGCCCGCCGGGCCCACTCCCGGGTATATATATATACATATATATAGGTGAGATGCGTAGATAGGTATGTTAGTTAAACATTAGCAGGAGCTAATAATGACAAATTTGTCTTTATTAACTCCTGCCATTAGGTAGGTTAGTAAATATAGGTAGACATCTAGATAGGGAAATAGGTAAGTGGTCGGAAAATGCTAAACACACTTGAAGTAAACACAAGCGCTCATATCTACACAGACAGGACGCGCACATACACGTACACACCTGCACGCGCGTGGCACGTGAACGCGCGCGCGTAAATATATCAAAATACTTGGTTGTTTATTTATTTATGATCGAACAAATTGCTTCCCGCGATTTAGAGTAAAAACGGCGTCTGCGAATGCGAGTGAGAATCCGCTTATGCGGATGCATTTTGGAACTAATCTACGTTGCAACGATTATTGGTTGAGTAATGCAGCTGTGACTGCCAACGCGACCATATCGACTCGACTGCACGCATACCGGACGATGGAACGAGTGGAGCTAGCGCGCTCTCCCCCTTCTCTCTCTCGCGCGCATTCTTTCTCTCTCTCTCCCTCTCTCTCTCTATTTCACTATCTTTTTCTCTCTCTTTCTCTTTCTCTTTCGCTCGCTCTTTCTCTCTCTCTTTCGCTCTCGCTATTCCCCCCTCTCTCTCTTTCTCTCTCTCTCTCTCTCTCTCTCTCTCTCTCTCTCTATCCTTATCTCTTTCTATATCTCTCTGTGTCTTGCTCTCCCCCTCCACCATCCCAACTCTATCTCACTATCTCTCCCTATCCATTTCACCCATTTCTCTCTGTCTCCCTCCCTCATCCCAACTATCTCTCTCTCTCTCTCTCTCTCTCTCTCTCTCTCTCTCTCTCTATCTATTTCCCCTAGAGAGATGAGAGAGGGAGAAAGCGTAGATGATGAGTATGAGAGGAGCGAAGAGAGGAGAAGAGATGAGAGAGAGAAGAGAGAGATAGAGAGAGCGAGAGAAGAAGAGAGATGAGAGTAGAGAAACGAGCAAGAAGAGAGAGAGAGAGAGAGGGAGAGAGAGAGAGAGAGAAGGCGAAGAGATCTAGAGAGAGAAAAGAGAGAAGAGAGAAGAGAGGAGAGATAGAGAAAAGAGAGAGAGAGAGAGAGCGCGAAAAGTAGGGGTATAAGTGTGAAGAGATGAGGAAATTAATCGGAGATAAGAGCACGAGCGTAGCCGAAAGAAAGACGAGTACATTAGAATATGGAGAGGACGAAAGAGATAAATTCCTTAGCAGAAACGAGGAGGGGGGGCGGGAAAGCGAAACAGCGTAAACAATCTACAAAGAAAGCGTAGATAAAGAGATACATGCAGACTTAAAAACACTTCAGCGCCCAGATCAGGTAAACGAAATCAACAAAGCTATTAGATAAGCTACTTTGAGAAATAGATTATCTTTGCTCACATCCCACTTTGTGAATTTGAGGTACGCTCTTGCGCATGCGAACTGCGGTCTATGACTTCGGCGCTGACCAGGACCAGCCCGGGCGTGTGTATTGCGGGGCAGCGAGAGTGACGTTGACGCCCGTCCTCACCCGTCCCGCACCGGCCATACTTCGCTGTGTCACATATTCACCACAATCTGCAACATCATTCTACACTAACTAAATCTATATTCGCTCCTAAATGCCTCTAAAGTCGCGCTGCATCGATCTAACGTTATGGCAGATCTGTCGCGGGAGAATACGGAGGTGAGAAGTCTTGGTGAGTTGGGAGGGGGACTGAGGGTAAGTAGAGACACATGACTGTTGTCAGTTGTGCGTTTGGGGCTACCGAAATCAAAAAGGCAAAGTCGGGGTCGAGAGTGGGGCTGGAATAGAGCGTGACTACAGGGACAGATAAAATTGGTGTAGCGGGGCATACAATTAATTGTATAATCAACGATACAATAGAAGGTAAATCCATGGGGTGGTGGGATAGCGGCGTAAAAAGCAGAGTGCAATGTAAAGCGGCCTTCGAGGAGCGAGGGCAAGGGTATCACGAGCAGGCAACACCATTAGGGTGTCTCGTCGCTGCCCGAGCACGTGTATCTCCCTGGAGGTAGAGAGTGGCGGCCAGCGAAATTGGAGTATTTAAGGCTTCACATTTGAGGATGGGGCAGGCAAGGCTAGACATCGATGAGGCTTCGGGATTGATGGAGCGGAAGAGGAGGAAGAGGAGACAGTGTCGCTACTGGTTCAACGACCACGCTACAGGACGGCTGTGCTGGTGCCTGTGCGTCGTATGTGTGTGTGTGTGTGGTCGTGCTGTGGTGTAGTCGTGTAAGGACGTGGACGAATGTCAAGGGTGGTGTGTGTATAAACGTGTGTGTGTGTTGTGCTAGTAGGTAATGAGGATGTGTGTGTAACGTGATGGCGTAAGGCGGTACTGCTGTGAGAATGAAGTCGCGCGTTGGTGAATGAGGTCGTGGTGAGTGGTATTGTGCTGTGACTGTGATGTGTGTTGTGTGCTGCGGTGTGGTGTATGCAATGTGTGTGGGAGGGGAGGGGTGCATGCGGCCG
>NW_014578124.1:52056-60486 GCF_000485595.1 Priapulus caudatus
GGAAGATTCTTGCGATATTAGCGTATAATATTATGGTGTTTGCGTTGCGAGTCAACAGAGTTATGTCGTTATGGCCAACGAAAACGCGCTTGGTCGACAAATATCAATAGGCATTTAGCAATCAACTAATAGGCAGCAAACCCGGTGTTTGTCAGCAGGGCATGCGCAAATACACGCGCGCAAATCGTATAGTGTCGTTCTGACTGTGCCATATCATCTGGGAAATGTCTGGCTGTTGTCGCTAGTGTTGTGTGTGTGGTTGCTCCTCATCGTTGTCATTATCGCAACGCGTCGTCGTAGTCGTACTCACATCTCATCATCGTTATTTATTACATCATTCATATCGGAACTATTCGGATTGTTTGTGGCCTCTCTCTCTCTCTCCCTCTGGAGAGAGAGAGAGATGGAGAGAGAGATGGAAAATTGAGAACATTAGCATCTCTCTCTCTCTCTCTTTCTCTCTCTCTGTCTCTTTCTCTCTCTCTCCCGATCTCTCTCTCTCTCTTTCTCTCTCGCGCGCGCGCTCTCTCTCTCTCTCTCTCTCTCGCTCTCTCTCTCCCTTTCTCTCTCTCCCTCTCCCTCTCTCGCTCTCGCTAACACGCTCTCTCTCATAAGCACTCTTTTAGTCCTTAATATAGCGGTGTATATCCAAACACATCATCATCAATATAACGGACTTTAATGTCGAGCAAGCACTGCATCGAGCAAGCAGGCGGTCGCTATTCACCAGTCATCCCATTTATGCTCCTCGTGTCTCAGAAATTAGTTGCAACCTTTGTAATGGATGCGAGAAGAAAATCTGCATTGCCGATGTTTTTGAATTGTGTCGATCTCTTGTTGATGACAACTAACGCTGAGTGGTTCTTACCGATGAACGCCAAGTAGCAGTGAAGACGGACGTCGCTCTCCATCCTTTCTTTCTCTCTCATTCTCTTTTTCTTTCTTTCTTTCTCTCTCTCTCTCCTACTCTCTCTCTCTCTCTCATTCTTTCTCTCTCTTTCGTTCTTTCTCTCCCTCCCTCTTTCTCATTATGTCTCGCTCTTCCTCTATCTCATTCGCTCTCTTTCTTTCTTTCTTTCTTTTTCTCGTTCTTTCTGACCATTTCTCTCTACCTATCTATCTCTCGTTCGTTTTCCGTCTCTGGCCCAATCTCGCTCGCGAATCTTCCCTCCCTCCAGTTTCAATCCTTACCTTTTCCTAGCTCTATGCCGCGCTCTCTCTCTCACACCTTCTCTCTTTTCCTTATTGCACCCGATCTCTTTCCCCTTGGCTAGTGCGCTCTGTATGCTCATTCAGTGTATTATTTGGTTTTCTAGCTCCTTTCAAATCTACAGAAGAACGTGAGAAATGATGTAAAGGAGACAAATGCTCCTTTACATCATTTCTCACGTTCTTCTGTCTATATATCCGTAACTGTCTTTCGCTTTGTCTCTCACACCCTGGCGCCCCCTCTCTCTGTGAATTTCACTAACACATAAATCTCTTCTAGCCACAAGCGACTATATATGGAGCTCTGAGCTGGCTCGCTGCAGTCAGCAAACACACCTCGTCGCGCCCTCTCTCGGTAATAGATTGACACGACTTGTCCGCATAATATAATTGAATGATATGGTGATAGATCTTATTCAGGTAAAGTTTAGTTGCATGATCACGAAACTTAATGCGAATATAAATAAATTTTACATAAAGTATTTGATAAATGGGAGGGCAGGGCTCATTTCGAACATATTTGTTTTTTAAATAAGTAGTAAGAAGAGGCATCAATACACGTGGATAAACTAATTGTCCGACTAATTGGTTACAGCTGACGCTAACGCGGCTCATATTAGAGAACATGTGGAAGCTAACAGTTTTTTTCGGGGAAATTCCGCACAAACATTATTTTACATTAATAACTGCACACACACACACACACACACACACACACACACACACACACACACACACACACAAGGATATTATATATATATATGAAACATATATATATATATATACATACTATATACACACATACAAACATACATATATCGCGAGGGGAGCAGAGCGGGGGCGCCACGACGAGAGAGAAGGAGAGAGCCCGAGAGAGAGATGACGAGAGTAGAAGAGAGATGCGAGAGAGAGGAGAGAGAGAGCCGAGAGAGCCAGAGAGAGAGGAGAGAGAATGAGAGAGAGATGAGATGAGAGAAGAGAGAGACGAGAGAGCAACGCAGAGAGAGATGAGCAGCCAGGACATTTTGCGCGCGCCTGAGCAGGTAACGCGATGCGGCCCTAGCTACCGCCCTGCAGAGAGAACCGAATCTACCGAACACTTTATTTACATCGCGCGTTCAACTACACGGGTTTACCACCAACGTCCTCTCATAAGAACCCTGCACGTGCATACACACGGCGTGACAGACTCGGTTCAGCGAGGGCACAACAGAGTAGTGTGAGCTTAGCGACAACCCCACAGGTCGACACGAAACGCTAAACATTAAAACGCAATACGAAGTACGATCATTACTAATGACTACATGACTAATGTACTTAACGCCGAAACTGCTTGCTGCTAAGCAAACATAACAAGCTCAGCGTCCACCATACGTGATATTAATTCACGTTGTATGTTACTACGCAATCCTGGGTATACTATATACTATTATATACAAATCTCTTATAATATCCTAGCGATATATAAATACTCTCTCTCTCTCTCTGCTCTCTCTCTCTCTCCTCTCTCTCGTCTCATATATATAGTATATATATATATATATATAATACTCTATATATACATATATATATAGCCTATCATAACTGCTTGCCCGTGTGTGCCGGCGCCGTGTGGCGGGGATGATGGATGACGGCTGAACTAATGGTTCATATTAACGCACGAGTAATTTACGCTGGTATCACAGCGAAAAAGCTTTGATGTATCTTGGGTGCGAGGAGAAGTTAGAAGAATGATCGCCAGTGTCGTGTAACGATCAATCTCCACTGCTCGCGGTATCGGGTAGGCCGATGCAGCTGAGCTACCTTGAATACAACACACACCACGCGACCTGCGCGCACACCACACTGCGCCACGACGCACCGGCACGCACCACACCAACGCCCACGCGCCAGCGCGCACACACGACACACACACACACTTCACGCGCTCAGCCACTCACGCGCACACACGCACACGCGACGCACGCACACACACACACACACACACACACAACACACACACACACAACAGTACGACACCCACACTCCACACACACACAGACACAACACACCACAACACACAGCACCACACACACACACACACAGCACAATCCACACCGCACCACACCACACACAACACACACACAGCACACACCACACCACACACACACACAACACACACACACACACACACCACACACATCACACACTACACACGTCACACCACAGTGCCACCCCCCCCACACACATAACACACACACACAGACACACAACACACACACACACACACACACAACACACAACACACACACAAAACACACACACAACACACACACACACACACATTCACACACACACCACACACACACACATAACACACACCGATGATGATGATAATAATAACGATGATGATGATGTTGATGACGACTACGACGACGTTGCCGATAATGACAACGATGAGGAAGGCAAACCACACACACAACACACATAGAGATCAACACCGACGATTTCCCAAATGATATGGCAACGTAAAACGACACTAACGATTGCGCGTATCGCATCCCTCTGACACGAACCGTTTGATGCCTATTATTTGATTGCTAAATGCCTATTTGATTATTTGTCGACCAACGCGTTTTCGTTGCCATAACGACATAACTCTGTTGACTCGTCGCAAACACATAATATTATACGCTAATATCAGCAAGAAATCTTCTAATCATAAATATATCGTCAATAAGCACTACATAAGATATTAAAAATAAATTATAGATCAGTATAGATCATAGATCAGTATAAATCTGTTGGAAATTCGAAATTGGAAATTAGTCCAATTCGCTAATTTGACAACATAAAGTCGGTAGTGTAAACCCAGCTCAACTTGAGTTCAAGATAGGACTAACTTTCCGGAAAAACAACTCTGACAAAGCTTTAAGTTAATGCTAAGTTCAACTTGGCGCACCTTAGCTTCAGCATATATATTAGCTAGATAAAGCTTAAACCCAGCTTTTCCGTAAGTTAGCGTCAACTTAGTCTTAAGTTGAAGCTAACTTCACCATAGCCCGGTAGGGCTTCTTAGGTACTTATACCGAACGAGAAAATATACGAGCGGCATACGTAACTAGCGTCGCGCATTAATAAAGTAATAATTATTCATTAATATCACTGCAATACTAATTATTGCAATACTAATTATCGCATCCTACCTGTGTATCAGATTTCCGATCTACGCTCCGGGGTAAGCGTTGATGTTACCAGCGTCAAATACCGTGTGATGAAATCTCTCTCTCTCTCTTGCTTCCTTTCTCTCTTTTTCTCTCTCTCTCTCTCGTGATCTCGCTCGGTACCGCTCTTCTTCGCGTTCAGTGACGGTACTGAGCTCTGCCTCCCGCTGGCTCCTGGTGTATATCTATCTTTCTTCCTCGCTCGCGCTCTCTCGTTCGTTCTCGTTCGCTATCGGATACGTGGAGACTTGCTCAGTGGGTTTATATTGCAGACCTGCGCGTAGGAGGTCGCCGTAGCCAGCTTACAGCACACGCCCGCTAGTCGCGCGATTCACCGACGATGACGTCAAAACAATCGCTCCGCCTCCTCGATCTATTGGCACCAGTCGCGGCGATGAGGCGATGATGCGACACCTGACGGATGTTTATGATAACTCGCGCAATCGAGCGACAACAATTGCGCGAGATCATATATGATATATATATATATATATATATATATATATATAACTATAAACATATATAGTATATATATATATATATATATACCACACATACCCAAACATACTGAGGTATGCGCGAGGAGAGAGCGGGGGCGCCGGAAGAGAGGAGGAGAGAGAGAGAGAGTAGAGCAGAAAGAGAGAGCGAGAGAGAGAGAGAGAGAGAGAGAGAGCGAGGAGAGAGAGAGAGAGTAGAGAGAGAGAGAAGAGAGAAGAGATAGATGAGAGAGAGAGAGAGAGCAGACGATTTCGCGGCGCGCTAGCAGACGCGTGCGCTAGCTACGCTGGCAAGGAGAACCGAATCTTACGAATTTAATTATACACGCGCTGTTTCAACCTAGCACGGGCTTTAGCCTACGTCTCATCTATAGAAACCTGCATGGTGGGCATACACCAGGCGTGACAGGACGTCGGTTTCAGGCGGAGCACAGAGTAGTGTGACTGTAGGCGACACCCAAGGTCGACGACGAAACCTAAATACATTAAATACGCAATAACGAAGTAGCGATCATTACTAATGACTACTGTACTAAGGAAACTGCGTTGGGCGTGCTAGCAAAGCATACAGGCTATGGGTCACATACGTGATTTTAATGTCAAACGTTGTTGTTGCTACGCCAATCACTGGGTTATATATATAAGTAATTATAGAATAATCCTTATAATATCTATCTATATATAAATAACTCTCTCTCCTCTTCTCTTTCCTCATCCTCTATGCTCTCTTTTCTCCTTTTCTCTCTCTCGTCTCTCTCTCAGTCCCTCTCGTCTCAGCTCTCTCTCTCTCTAATATATATATATATATATATATAGTATATATATATATATATATATAGCGCATACATAACTGCTTGCCGTGTGTGTGGACGGGGATGGATGGGATGGACGGGTGAACTTAATGTTCATATTAACTCCACAGTATTTACGCTGGTTACAGCGAAAAAGTCTATTGATTATTTTGTGGTGGAGGGAGAAGTTGAGAAATGATCGGCCAGTGTGTTTAACGAATCAAACTCCAACTGCTCGCGTATGCGTAGGCATGAGCTGGATACTTGAATCAGACACAGCACCACAGCACGCTCACCGTGGTCCGCGCAGCAACAACGACATGGCACGTCCGCCGAGGTGCGTGTCGGCCGTCGCACGCACACGTACGAGCGCACGCGCGCGCGCACAACACGACACACAACACTTCACGCGCTCGCACTCACGCGCCGACGACGCACAACGCGCTGCTACACGCCCACGCACGCACCACACAGCACACACACACAGCACACACAGCACACACACACACCATAGGCACACGGCGCAGCACCCTATCACACACAGCACCAGTACAAACAACACACACACACGACACACCACACGCGCCCCACACAGCACCGCACCGCACCACACACACACACCCACACACACACCACACACACACACATCGCCACACACACGAACAACACACACACTGCACGCCGCACGTACACAGCATGCACCCGCCCCCCCGTCCACACCAGCAGCATACACACACACAGGACACGACACACACACGACACACAAACACACACAGTGCCAGAGGCCACATCAACACACACACACACACACAGCACACACACATAACACGCAGCACACAGTCGACTACACACACAGCGCCACACACACACACACACACAAGCAACATTCACACTGCAGAACCCACACAACAGCACAACACATACACGCACAGCAGCAGTCACAGCCGTTGTAGCGTGGTGTTACACAGTAGCGACAGCTGGTGCCTCCCCCTTCCTCCTCCTTCCGTCCTCTTCCTGCCATCAATCCACACCCTATCGATGCTGAGCTGGCTCGCCTCAAATGTGACAGCGCATTAAATAAACCCAATTCGTGGGCCGCCACTGCTCTACCTGCCAGGGATAACACGTGCTCGCAAGTGCGAAGAGACCACCCTATAGGTGCCTCTCGTGATAACCTTGCCGCTCGCTGCTCAAGGCCTTTGAACATTGCTATTATGCTTGTTACGGCGCTATCACATCCACCCATGGATTTTTACCTTCTATTGTATCGTATTAATATTAATTGTATTGACCCGTACACACTAATTGTTGTATTGTCTGTAAGTCACGCTCTATTCCAGCAGCCCACTCCTCGCTCCGGCGACTTTGGCCTTTTATGATTTCGCGGCCGTGATGTCTTTCGCCCCTCTGCCGCCCACCTCGACCAGACATTTTCTCACTTCTGCGCATCATCCGCGGTTGGCATAATAGAAACGAAATGAGCGCGATCCATAATAGAGCGATTAAGCGAAATATATTATTGTAACTTGTGTTTTGCGATGTGAATATTGAAACAGCGAAGTAGTGCGGGTGGGGAAAGGAGGCGTCTACGTACACTGCTCACTGCACGAATAGCGGCAAGCGCGGGCTTTGTCAGCGGCCGAGTCAATAGGCCATTAGGCATGCGCAGCGTACATAATTCACGCTGAGATGTGGGACAAAGATAAATAACTAGCGTCTTATCTATAAGCTTGTTTGATTCGTTTTCCGATCTGGGGCGCTGAAGTGTTTTTTTTAGTCATGCATGTATTCTTTCGCTCACCCGTCTTTATTTTACGCGTTTCGCTGCTTCCCCCCCCCCGTCTCGCTAAATTTATCTCTTTCGTCCATCTCCATCTTAATGTATCTCTGCTTTGCTTTCGGCTGCTCGAATCGTGCTGCTTCTCAGATTAATTTCTCCATCTCCTGTCAGCACTTTTAACCCTATTTTACGCGCTCTCTCTTCTCTGCTCTCTCTGCTCTCTCTCTCCTCTCTCTTCTCTTGCTCTCTTTCTCTCTCTCTCTCTCTCTTCGTCCCGCTGACGTCGTCTCCGTCTCTCTCTCTCTCTCTGCTCTCTCTCTCAAGGGTCTTTCTCTCTTTCTCTGCTCTCTCTCTCTCTCATCAAGGATTTCTGCTCGTCGTCGTATCTACTCATCTCTCATGCTCTCACTCTCCTCCCGTCTCTCCTCTGCTCGGCTGAATCTCTCTCTCTTCTCTGCTTCTCTCTCTCTCTCATCTCTCTCTCTCTCTCTTTCCCTCGCCCTCACCCCTCCCCCCTCGCCTTCCATGCTCCCGTCTCCTCCTCCTCTTCTCTCCGTTCTCTCGGTCTCTATCTCTCTCTCTCCTCTCCTCTCTGATCTCCCTCAGCTCCTAAATCTCTCTCCTCTCCTCTCTCCGGGTCCTCCTGGCTCTCTCTCTCCAATCTCTCGTCATCCTCTCTGCGCTACAAAATCGCGCTCTCTCGTCCTTGTCTTTCTCCCTCTCATCTGTCTCATTTCTCTCTGAATCTGCGGTCAAACTCTTCACCCTCTCATTTCGCCAGTCTCAGGGTCACCCTCTCTCTCGTAATCTCTCCCTCACATCCGACTCGTCAGATCGATCAAGGTGTCGGTTCTCCTTCCTCTCTCTGCTAGACTCTGCCCGATCTCGTCCTCCCATCTCGATACACTCTGCCGGTCTCCGTCTCTCTCTCAGTCGATCGATCAGTACGT
>NW_014578124.1:64621-68118 GCF_000485595.1 Priapulus caudatus
CATACAGAAACACTGCGTACAGCGCCGCTGTCACATGACATCCAATTTTTGTGCCATGTGATATTTTTAAGGATATTGATTGGAGACCGTCTGTGGCGTTTCGCTGTGTAGCAGAATGATTGACGCACACACCCGAGCAAAACGTACGTTCAGGCAAAAACACGTTCCGCGAATCAAACATTGCTTGTTCAGCGAAACACGCTCAGCTGAGCAATATTTTTTGTTTAGGGAATCCGCACACTGCCACGAACATCAAGCCAAGCCCGTACGCAGGAAATTTTCTGTAGGGGAGCAAAAGTACTCCCCATGCCCCCTGTGCCCTAACGTTTCGCAATTTCACATTTCTCTATTTAAAGTATAATGTTTCTTTGATGATTTAAGATACCGGTAACCTTTTGTCCCATTTCTGTTTTATTTCTAAAAGTGTACAATATTTGTCCCATTAAAAGGCATACTCTGAAAATCTTTAGGGGGCAACTGCCCCTGCTGCCCCCCTGCTGCGTACGGCCCTGCATCGAGCGAAACATGTTTTGCTCCACGTTCAGGTGTTTTGCTCGGGTGTGTGCGTTAAGCCTTAATTAGGCTCGGGCCAAAAACGTCCGTGTGAACGCGCCTCATGTTACCGTTGCCTACAACTCGAGGTAGGTACCATGCAGTCTATAAAAATTTGCGTCACGTAACTACGTACACTTGTTTTTCAGAAAGCGTTTGAAAGTTCCATTCAATCGAATCTCAAGATAGCAGGCGTACGATCGTAGTTCATTGACTGTTTTATGGCCTATAACTCGTAATATTTTTTACGTTGAAGTAATCAATAATATGTACGCTGAAAGGTGAGACTAAATTTGTCTACATTGATTAATTTCTCGATTTATTTGAGAGATTATCGCGTTAAAACTGCCGCTGCTGCATGCTACTGATATAGGTGTTTGCTACGGTCTCTAGCGTCCAACACGAAATCAACGACATCGCAAAAACCTATCGTGAGTAATTGATCAACAATGAATCTGTGATGATGGCTAGATACATAGTTAGGTTAGTGTATGTCATAACGCATGTTATACCACGTCATAATCAAATTAGCTTACGTCATAACACGTGTCATAACGACATTAGCTTGCGTCATATCATATGTCATAATTAAGTCAGCTGACGTCATAACACACACATATATAATTCTGGAATAACATAATGGTAAGCCATTGTTCACTTCTGGAACAACATAATGGTAAGCCATTGTTCACTTCTGGAACAACATAATGGTAAGCCATTGTTCACATCTGGAACAACATAATGGTTAGCCATTGTTTACTTCTGGAACATCGTCATGGTTAGCCATTGTTCACTTCTGGAACAACATAATGGTAAGCCATTGTTCACTTCTGTAACATCATAATAGTAAGCCATTGTTTACTTATATAACATCATCATGGTAAGCTATTGTTCACTTCTGGAACATTGTCTTGGTAAACTATTGTTCACTTCTGGAACATTGTCATGGTAAGTTATTGTTTATTTCTAGAACATCGACATGGTAAGCTATTGTACACGTATGGAACATCATCCACTGATCTTAGTGATTTATATTCGATGTTATTTTCACAAATAGATACACATGTACGCAGCATAGGTGTAAATTATATGCATGCATACACTCTCTCTGATGTCGCAGATGCAAATTGATCATGACCATATATGGACTCTTTATTCAACGCGTACGAGCTACGTTCTAACCATCAAAAATAAAAGAAATAACTGTAAGAATAATATAAGTTTAGTTATAAAAAAGAAATCGATTCGAGATGCCTAGCTCATGATTGAATATGGGCGGGCCCGTTTACTAGCATAATATTTAAAGCTAGGGTTTCTCATGTTTTCTCCAGCCTTGCGTGACACCAAGTGTGTATTGTAAGCACATGCCATGAGACACTCTTTAAAAACACATCACTCTTTACAGCAATACGTGCTCCGATCTGCATTACAAATTAGATTTGTTTACATAATCGATAAAACTAGCGCGTGATTTTCGCTCTCGTGAGACGCCATCGACTTACAATGACAATAACAATGACAATGATTTTATTTCTTGAACGGCCCTTCTCGAGGCAGGAAAGAAATACATAATTACATAATAAACACAAAAATCAAGTTTGGCAACATTTGACAAACAATTAAATAAACGGCAAGATTTGACATAAACTGCATGGTATCCTGTCCCTACACCATATACACTGTTCACACCATATACACTGTTCACACCATATACACTGTTCACACCATATACACTGTTCACACCATATACACTGTTCACACGGTCATGGTTTGGCTCGAGCCAAATAGGCTAAATTTGCCTCGGGCCAAATTTGGCTCGGGCCGGTTGGAGTCGGAGCGTTCACACGTACGCAAGTGAATACTGTCTGTCAAATTCAAATTCAAATAAATTAGCGTCTGGGTTAGGGTTAGAGCTCTGCGGCTCTTGTTTCATTTTATTTCCATTTCATATAAACCATAAAACACGACAGTTTGTTACAAATAATCAATTGTAGCAACGAGTAAATACATTATCACACGCATAACCCCTACTGAACTGCATAGAAATGCTGTGTTTGAGCATAACTCTCATATCCGGCCAAATCCCATATCCGGATGGGTGCCGGTCACGACGTGGCCGGATAAAGGAGGTCGGACTGTACTATTTATTTTTGGTATACATGTATGTAGTCTAGGGCTTATAGTTATCTAGCCATATATTTATGTAATCTATGCAGGCTGCAGTGCTGCGTATAACATGTGGCTGTTTTATGAAAATATATCGCTCTGTTCACCACACTATATAATAAGTGAGCGCTGTTAATTATATCTGCTAAAAACATATTGCATTTTTGTTGCAATACACCAGCATTTTGTGCATGAATTATGACACCGGCTTTCAAAAAGATTGTAATGTACATGAGGCTTGTTACCCAGATTAGGTAAATCAAGGCCCACCCAGCTCTGAAGAGTGTAAACACACGCATTCAATACCAATATGGCCTTAACTACTTAAGTGCAAAAACGAACCCATTAGAATCACATCTTTTATAGCTAAACCAAGTCTATTGTTCTAATATGAATTTATTGTATACGTGAAGTTGTACATGTATACTAAAAACTGTTAGTTTTAGCTGAAACAAGATAGATTGTCTATGATGGGGTTAAGAGGTAAATTCGTAAAAGAATTTGATAATAAGAGAGAGCATGTGATTGATTTACTGATTGTGTAACGATTTTTAGACGTTGCTTTACATAATGGTATAAAACAGCCAAAAATGTGTATTTTGATAAGCCAGTTCGTAGTTAACCAAGGGGTTTCAGTGTGACGTCACAGGTTACCAGGTCATTTGTGACAAAAATTGATGAAATCTCGATTGCGGCATGCGCTCTTGGTTCAGGACGTATATGTACATGTATTCTGTGTATGTGGACATGCACGCATGTGTGCATGCGCAAGCACACAC
>NW_014578124.1:68128-71582 GCF_000485595.1 Priapulus caudatus
ACACACACACCCACACACATGCACATACTAACACACACACGTACGCACACAAGCACGCCCATACACGCACCTACGCTTCCGCGTTAGTTCCATCGCTCTACATAACTATAGCAATGTTAAAGAGTATTATTATTCAACGAGACCAATGTTTCTACGGAAGGTTGAAGGTTGAGTGACTAACGAAACTAATCAGATGCAACTTGCACTAGACACGAGGAAAATAAAGCCGGAAAATAGAAAAAGGGGGTAGAAAACATGGCACGATCCTACTTTGAAACTCCGGCCTTCATTTTCGCAAATGTAGGAAAAACTACAATTGAACCAATAGCAGCATTGCGGAGCTAGTCACGTGATAACCTTATATTTGCTGAGCGCATGCCCTCTAAGTGACAGGACAGGTATATCCGGACACTGATTGCTAGAGTATGCATACACCTGCACAACGTCGCGCGCACCTCTGCAGTTATCGCCTGAATGCACACACCTGCACAACGTCGCGCGCACCTCTGCAGTTATCGCCTGAAGTTGTTATTCTTATATATATTACTTATATATTAGGCTCTCTGTAGACAGCACCCTGTAGGCAGCGCTCAGCCACATGATCCTTCTGTTGACGGATAGACACGAGTTCTGTTAAAGCCTAGCCTTTCACGCTCAGAGAAGCAGATGAGCATGGTGGCAGATAACAGCAACACGAAACCATTCACCTGTACGACGCAAGTCACCACCTGGAAAAAACCTCGGCCGACACGCGCTTTTGCTTTTTGTATTTTTTTTACCCTTATATTGAGCTCAGCTGGCGCGCTATATTCTCTAGTAAAATGCTGCGTAATCTAAGAGTCTGACGCGGCGAAGACTCTTATAAACGCACAATGTTCGTGATTCTACCTGTTTTTTTTTTAAAGCGCCGATAAAACAGAACAAAACAGATGCACACGCTCTTAGCTACTGGCCAGAAGCCTGAAGGAAACTGTCTACATCAGGTGTCATGAAAGCATTGCCTAAGCTCCGATTCTTATTAACCATTGAAACCATGTTGTATTGAAACTCTACGTTTTCCCCTAAGGTTTTCAAACGCGAGCACAAAGCGTCGTTTCCATTAGAGAGAGAGAGGGAGAGAGATCAGCTTTCATGGCGTGCTATCAATAGGTGCATTAGCTAGGTGTGAGGCCGCGATCACAACAACACACGCAAGCACGTAATAATAATAATAAAATCCCTTGGACTCAATTCAGCTTCATCTGCATGGGTATCCCCCAGGGATTCCAAACGAACATTGCGTTTTCTTCGGCGCGACTCGCGGGAAAAGTCGTTGCAGCCAGCGCGAATCGCTCCTTCCACAACAAAATCCTCGAAGCGATCACGTAACCCATGCACAAATGTTGAAAGCAATTTCAGGAGTGCTACAGCAGGGTTGAGATCGGTGTTCTTGCCTTGGAGGCTTTTACTTGTGCGGTTGAAACGGTCAAGAATGCTGTCCCAGAACACAGTATAGAAGCCTGTCTCTATTTTACTCATTACCCCATAGAGGGAAGAAGCCGTATTTCTCGTGTCACTTTTTGATTCTCGTCTTCGGAGATTCCGTCAAGGACATCTAGAATTTCTGTGTAACCCTCTCTCAGAGCTTTTGTTGCGTCTGCATGAGCTGACCAACGCGTGTCACTCAAGCTCTTCGAGATGCGTAATCCTTTCGGTTTTATTCTATCCATCTAAATAGCGAACCGTGATGTTGAGCTCGTGAAGAAGTTGTACAACTCCTGCACGAATCCGAAGTATGAAACCACGGGGCGACAACTGCTAACCGCGGCTTGCCCCCACCAAGTTTAGTGAATGTGCGGTACATGGAACATACACTGCTAGAGGATTTATCTGCTAAATGATTGCTTGCATTCCGCGGTATTTCTCACTCATATTAGCAGCGTTGTCGTACGACTGACCCCCTACAGTTAGCAATATCGATGCCGTTAGCCTCGAGGAATCTCAACAGAGAATTCGCCTGATCTTGCCCAGTGTGTCCAGCGTTATTGAAGAAGTGCACGAAACGCTCAACTGGTGTCTCATTTTTCATGTAGCGTAGCACACATGTTAGCTGGTCAACGTGACTGGCATCCGGAGTCGAGTCGACCGTGACTGAAAAGTACTTTGCCTCCTTGACTCGACCTACAATGTTATCTAGAACATGCGTCCCCATGATCGCAATAAGCTCCTCGCATGTGGTTGAGGACAAGTAATTTGTGTGTCCAGTACCTTTATTGGCATGCTGTTGGACGTGCTGAGCTAAGAAAGAATCGTATTGCGCCAACAGTTCCATAAGACCAAGGTAATTTCCATTGTTATGCGAACCCACGATTTCATCGGTTCCGCGAAATGCAAGACCGCGCTCAGCCAGGAAGCTGATCACGCTCACACATCGTTTCAAAACTTGGCACCAGTACGATTCAACTTCGTTGGCATGTCTGATCATAATTTCATCGATACGACAGGATGCAGAAGCTCGTTTCGCCAGCTGAATCACATTCCAGCAGTGCGATGTGGATCTCTCGTGTTGCTCTAGATCGCGTTTGGCATGCTTCCAATCTCCGTACCCGACTGTTGCCAAGTTACCAGTGCTATTTGAAAGCTTGCAAGCGAAACAGTACACGTGGCAGGTTGAAAGAGAGTAGCACAACCAACTTCTTGGGACCATTTCCCCATTGGGAAGTGTTCTCTCGAAAAAACTCTTTGTGCAAAATCGGTTGACAGTGCCGCTGTGACCTTCACCCTGGGGCCCGGTCGCACTTCTAACCGACGCAACGAACGGCCCACTCATGTTCCTAAGCGAACTGGAACCTCTGTTGACCCAGTATTCGACCATCTGTTGTGATGACCGGACCGGCCATCGTCCGATGTCGCTCTGAAATCCATCATCTTGGTCATCAGTTATATCAGCATCTACATGCTCTTTGGCTACTCCCACTTTGTCTGCACTTCCGGTTGTTATGAGCACACCAGTATCTGACTGCGCATCCTTCGATGTGCTAGGCTGTTGACTACACGAGCCGTCCACATGACTGACACGCGGAAAAAAGTGAGACAACTTTTTCGACTTATTTACTTCGACTTTTTCGCCATCCTTCTTATCTTTTGCGCGTTTTCGCTTCTCTGCACCACTGAGGTACATTCGTACACGGTTCGATTTGTGTCTGTCCTCACTCATGGCTGAACAACAGACGAACGGATACCGGATATCAGATAACGGATATCCGTTAGTCTGTGGCTGAACCAAGGAGCTACATATAACAAGGAGAGAAAGCAGATTGGCTGTATGCTTTTCGCCTCAAAGGCGCCATCTCTGGACCATAATCAGCTGAACAGCGAAATTCAGTCAGCGAAACAGAATGGGAAACGCATCACTTCAACGTTACATGCTAAGAATTTTGTGGATCACAATTACGACAGTTTTGTAAATTTTAGG
>NW_014578124.1:74152-78247 GCF_000485595.1 Priapulus caudatus
TCACGTAACGACCATGCCTGGCCTGGGGGCCGGGTTTACATGTTGCTGCGTGCATGTTGTGTGCATGACTATGCACTGATTGTTCCATTCGTGTTTTTTTCATTCAAATCTGGTCGCAGCAAGGCAGCTTATGTCTGAGTAAAACAATGCAAGCGACGGGTGGAAACAGAAAAATATCATTATGTCTAGACATTTAATAAAAAAACTTGCCCTATTTTCAGCCCGCTGATTTCCTATTATAGTTCGTTTGTACCTTTTGACAACTTGAAAAGGTGATTCAAGAGTCTCCTATAATTTGTTCAGAATAGCTTAGAATGCACCAAATTGCACCATTCTTTTAAAAAAATTCCGGGGGAGCATGCCCTCGGACCTCCCTAGCATGGCGATGACCTACGGTCCTCGCATTGCTCTCCTCTGTTTGCTAATTAAAATTTCAGCTGAAAATTAAATTATCCAATCTCATCCCTGGCAATGGCAGCAACCTGCTTACAAGGAAAGAATTTCAGGATAGGGTCGCTAAATGTGGGCACCCTGAGAGGAAGAGCAAGTGAGGTGGTGGAGACGTTGTCTCGAAGGAAAGTTGACATCTGCTGTCTCCAGGAGACCAGATACCATGGTGGTTAGTGTCGTATATTCAAAGAAAAGATAAAGGAAGTACAAGTGCTACTGGTCTGGTAATGATAAGGGGACTGGTGGTGTCGGTGTGTTGCTGGCGGAGGAATGGATTGGGAATGTTTGAGGTGCGGCGTGTCTCGGACAGGATCATCCTGCTGAGGTTGGTGGTCGGCAGCTCTGTGCTGACGTTCCTGTCAGTCTACGCTCCACAAGTCGGCCTCAGCGATGTTGTGAAGGACCAGTTTTACGACCAGCTCCGTGCAACGGCTGCTAAGGTCCCTGCATCTGAGCTCCTTGTTCCTTGTGGAGACTGGAATGGTCATGTGGGAAGGGATGGAACTTGCTTCAGGGAGGTGCATGGAGGGTATGGGCTTGGTGTACGGAACGTGGAAGGAGATAGAATCCTGGAGTTTGCAGTGGCCAATGACGTAGTCATGGGAAACGCATGCTTCAAGAAGCGCAAGTGCCACCTCGTCACGTATCAATCTGGTGGTATCTCCACACAGATAAATTACATTTTGTTCCGTTGTAATCTGCGCAAGTTGATTGTCAATGTAAAGACCATCCCCGGCGAGGAGTGTGCCACACAACATTGCCTGCTGGTGTGCGACATCAAGGTTGACATTCCGTCACTGCCCAAGCGTAAATTTGTGCCTCGTCTGAAAATATGTAAGTTGAAGGACCCTGTGACCAGGCAGAAGTTCCGTGTGGCCTTTACACAACGGACTGTGGACGCAAATGCGGTTACCACTGAAAAATGGGCGAATTCAAAGTCTGGCCTTCTGGGTGCTACTGAAGTAGTGTGTGGTCAATCTAAGAAGCATCAGTGGAGAAAACAGACGTGGTGGTGGAATGACCTTATTGTCAGTGCGGTGGAGGAGAAACGGCGGTGCTACAAAGCTTGGAAAAGGCATGGGCAGCAAAGCTGTAGCATGTTGGGAAAGATGCACATTCTATTGAGAGGTTTTTAGCTCAATAGAATGTGCATCTTTCTTGTTTGATATTCTGGCTTGATTATTGATCTCTCTCGTGCATACCGTATTGGTTCTGTTATACGATGACTAACATGGGTAACCACCGTTGCTTTGGGGAAAATGCTCAGTGACAACTTGTAGAGAAAATCCTGACACTCATATTTACTTAATTCTAAGGAGTCGTGACAGAGGTAGTCAAAAGCTTCTGGATATACATTGTTACGAAAATTATAGTGAGCATTAGGTCACTGTAAACAGTAGACGTGATAAAATTATGCCCACTTTTTCACAAAATGTAAGTGATTCTGTTCACTTTTTAGCTGTTCATGCGTGCGTGCGTTCGTCCGTCAACAGTTGGGCACAAATCTTAACCGCTCGACGTACGGTCATGATATTCGAGACGTCGGGGGGGGGGGGGAATCGTACGAAGGACTCAGAATGACAAATTTGGGGGTCAAGGGTCAAAGGTCAAGATGTGTAAACAAAGGGGGAATATTTTCCCCTTAACTTAAGGTATAGAAGGAAATACGGAATTGCGGCACAAATCTGAACGGCTCCACCTATGCTATTAATATTGGGTGTATAGTGTGATGGGCAGGAAACCCATCACCAGTGCGAAATTGGAGGTCACAGGTCAAAGGGCAGTGGGGGAAAGGTTAGATATCAGACATTTTCTGAGGACATGGTCTGACGGAGCGATTGAAAAACTTTTTTGTTTCAGTGGTGACCTATCATTTTTATCACTTTATTGAAAGGACCATGAAATGTGCTTTCCACTGACGTGCGAAGAATAAGTGTCTGATAACCTTTTGACTGAAAGGGAAGGTTCAACATGGATTTGTTGATTGTTAACAAAGGACTGAACTGCTTTTGCTATTATTAGAGCCCATACCTGTGTGGATGTAAGGCTACATTTGCAGTTCAATTGCAAAGACAAACGTTTGTTGAACAAGGTTTACACTCCTTAAATCATATTATTTTATAAAGCAGTCTGTATATTAATAGCACCCTGAATGCTAGCGTGGCTACCGTCATCCGAAATGTAGGCAAACACCCGGGGGCAACCCATTACTCATGCATGGGGTGAACTGGCACTTTTCTAATAAACATGCACCTGCAATGCAGTGTGTTTAGCTCACCGTGACATCGTCAAGCTGAGCTATTGCCATGGGGCGTCGTCCGTCGTACGTTTGTTCGTCCGTCCGTCAACATTTGGCTACGGTCAACGATAACTCAGGAACCGTTTGACCCACATGTTTGAAATTGGGTATAGTTGTTACTGCTATGCTCCCATATTAAACGTCCTATTTTGGAGCGTGCCAGTCGACGTACTTTCGAACCACGGCAATTTTTTGGTGGAATTGCCATTAGTCAGTTCAGGTTCAACGGATTTTGCTCATTTTTAGTATGTGAATGAATAAGGGCTAGCGGTTTTGATATTTAAAAAAAAATTATGCATATTAGGTAGGGTTTGGCAATTATATAGCATATTATATAGACACGCAGATAACAAACAGTCTGTGGTGTCACACTCGTCTGGTTCGTTTTACAAGATTTCATTGACAATATCTTTAATGCAAAATTCCTGCTATGAACATATTATGATTTATACTATTATTATTAGCTCACCTTGACATCGTCAAGCTGAGCTATTGCCATCGGTCGCCGTTCGTCGTACGTCCGTCCGTCCGTCCGTCCGTCAACATTTCGCTACGGTCAACGATAACTCAGGAACCGGAGTTCTCCCATATATATACTCTTCGTTTCTATAATGTAAGTCGATGGTTGCTCAATTAAAACTGACTTCTTCTCACTCACTAATTTGTGTCATTTTTTGTGGTGAGCTACAGCGTCATTGACACTCATTAATTTATTACTCACAGCTGAGCCAAATTGTCGCCTGCCTGAATATACTTGGATTTTAGCCTGTACATTTTAGCAACTCAATGGAATTAGGTTAATATCTACTTTCTTGACTTATCACCAATGCACGAAGGTCGATGCCATGTTTGATTATTGATTACACTTGCACGTGCCATCTCGCGGCAACTATAGGCCTAGTGATACATTATGACATGAATATATAAGACAGTCCAGCAGGTATGAAGTAGGATGCTTTGTTAGGGTTTAGTTTTAGTGTTAATACCTATGCTACACAGTTTTGATGATGACGTACCCGGTTTAGCGATAGAACAGGCTTTCAACCTTTTGCAGAAATGAAAGCCAGTACAGTAGAGCAGCAGATGAGCACTGTCGCTGTTGCGGCACTTGTTGGTAATTAATTAAACTATTCGTGATTCACGGAAAATTCACAGGGATTATAGCTAAGACATGTGTTTATATGTATCTAGATTTCTAGAAATGTAGCTCAATTCGTTTCCGAGATATGTGAGTTAATTCACTTTCATGCCGCCTATAGCGCAATAGCGTATGTGTGTGTGTGTGTGTGGGGGGGGGTTTAACAGCTGGATACAATCATCTGTAATTCATTTCTAAGGAATATCTA
>NW_014578124.1:78257-79874 GCF_000485595.1 Priapulus caudatus
TGACTAAAGTGTTTACAATCACAATTGCATTGAATAACCGGCGAGTTGACGATCAGCGCCGCGCTGCGGATTAGTTCCGCCGGTACCCCATAAAAATGTGACGCTTTGATGTATGATCTGATTTTAAGTCGATAGCGAAGACCAGATGGCGTACCAATAGCCGAGCGAGTCTAGGGAAGCCGTTCGGCTCCCGCTCCCCAAGCTCTACGGTTTGGTAGGTGCGCCCGTGGCACCCGTTCCGTAGGGTAGTGACAGGTTGCGTGGATAGCGCCCGCGATAGGTAGATACGAAGTGACAGACAAATAACACGAACTCAGAAATGGAATACTACTCTCCGCTATTTCTATTGCCAACCAAAATACACTCTCTACTACAGCCTATACAGAAAACTAGACACACGACTACACACGCTTACAAAGAGATAACTGATGAACAATAGGCCGTACCTTAGATAGTGGTACTGCGGCTGCTCGCGATGACGCTCGATCGGGTGAGAGACGGCAGGCAGCAGATACGGACGGGGGATGCTTGCGGGTACGGAAGAAAGCGAGGATACGGATATCTCGGCAGGCGGGGAAACGGACGAGTATGTCTAGGAGTGGGTGGAGGAGCTTTTAGAAAGAGGACCGTGTGGCAGAAAGGATGAGAGCCGAGTGTCCCTCTACCTCCGAGTTTTGCGTCAACAAATCCGGTCCGTTACTATACCGCAGGTGCATTTCGGCGCGATCACCAATATGCGTCTGTTGTGATTTATGGTGACGCGCCGTACATGCCGTGCTGCGAACTAATATAACCTATCCATATAACCTATCTGTGCAGCCGGCTTCCCTACACTTGCCCCGGGGTCCCAAGACGTTAGGAGCCGCACATTTGTGGCGACTAACGGTTGCGCCATCACGTGCGGAAGGCAGTGATGGTGCAACGTTGTCGTGGTGGCCCGGGGCGGGGAAACGCGCGCGAAGGTGCGCGGCTCGAACACGCGCGAGATTCGGCAGAACTACAGATAATACCCAATACATAAATAATTGCAGTCCCATATATATATAATATATAGATAATTACAGTTACATTTATATACTAATTACAGTTACATTTATATATTAATTACAGTTACATTTATATATCACCTTTACATTTACATTACATTTACATTACATTTACACGTTACATGTAGCTATTCGCGTTGCCACCGCTGGCCCCGGCCAAACCCGCGATCCCTCGGGTCCATCCACGCGCCGTCCATCCTGACCCTCCACATTTCGCCCCTGCCCACGCCCCTGCCCATGCCGGGGGGGGAGGCGTCCGGCGACCCGTACCAGTCGCCGGCCCCGACCGACGTTCTCCCACTCCCAATGCCAGTCGTGGTGGAGTGGTTGGACTGGCAGTTGGTTGTGCTGGTTGGGCTCGGGTGGTTGTGGGGCGGCTGGCAGGTCGTGGTGGACGTGGTCAACGGCGTGTGGGTCGACTGGCAGGTCCTCTCTCTCTCCGTGTGGGTCGGCGTCCTGCCAGTCGTCGTTGTGGTCGGGTGTCGGGGGCCTGCCGTATGGTGCGTGGTGGGGGATGTCCCAATCGCCGATTGGGATGAGCCCCGGCAGGTCCACCCTATTGTCGCCGAGT
>NW_014578124.1:79884-85783 GCF_000485595.1 Priapulus caudatus
GCGTGCGTGCGTGCGTGCGTGCGTGTGTGCGCGCGTGTGTAAGTAATGTATACCGGTCTAGACACGCACGCCATCTTGCCGTGAACTGCTTGGCTAACCTCATTGACGATCACGGAAACAGTCTCTTGTTAATTTTCGGCGCATATACGCAGCCGCCACTCACGAGCGCCTTGTCATTTTCTTTTTTCGATTGCCACGATTACAGGTCTATAAATCTAAGCTGTACGGCAGCCGTTACCAGTGGATCCTACCCGGGTTCTTCGGCGAAACCTGGTGGCAGATCGACGAACCACGTCACGGCTGTTCCCCGGAGCAGGTAGCGACAGCTGCCGACGGATCGTTGATGTTCGGACATAACTGGCGGTACCCTTACGAGCGGACCGGAATCTCTGGACTGACGACCAATCAGGTGTTTGCAGAGTACGAGTCACGTGCCGGCGGCCGGAAGCTGTTCTTCGACCAATGGATCGGCGTGTGCTACGACGCAGTGTGGCTATTGGCTATGATGCTCAACCAATCACAGCAGGTCTTCGAACGACGAGGTGTTTGTTGTTGATACGCGTCGCCATGGTTTTTTTGGTTTGTTGCCGATATCTGCTTCGTCACGCATTATTATGCTAAATTGCGTGTGTATGCTAACTGGTAACGCTGCTTATTTTTACTCAACTATAACATGCGAATTGTGGAAAATCTTCTAATGAAATAACATTTGTTCTTTATCGCTTATTAATATAACTTGTATTAGCATTATATTAGCTATATTATATTAGCTTATACTTACTTTACTTTACCTTACTTTACTTTATACTTTACTTATAACTTGTCATGTTTTGTTAGTATTTACTAAGAAAACAAAAAACTCTGACGCTGTCATGCATAACAGAAACTTTATTGCAGGCTTTGGCCGTGGTCTGGAACATTTCCACTACGGAGACCGAGAGATGGCGGACGTCATGTATGACGTCATGAAAAAGCTGAAAGGTTGGGGTGTGCGAGGGTATCTGCAATTCGACGAGAATCTTGACGTGCGAGAAACCACTCGAATTCGTCAACTTCAAGGTTAACCTATATCACAATACGATAGTTTCGTCATGCCTCAGCAAGTTCATATCGGCTATATGTATCTTAATTCATATGCTCATTAGGAATATAGCGATTAAAAAATCTTTTCAATCTGACAATAATTCATTTTTTATTAATTTATTAATTTATGTTTATTAATTTATTATTCATTTCTTCATTAAATAACTAATTAAATCATTTATTCCTCTATGTTCGTGCGTTTGTTCATTTATTTATTAATTCATGTATTCACTCATCATTCATTCAATCAATCAAGCAATCAATCGTACGTTTCTTCGTTCATTTGCACATCTATTCATTCATTCATTCATTTATTCATTTATTCAATCATTTATTTATTCCTTCATTCATTCATTCATTTATTCATTCATTCATTTATTTATTTATTTACTCATTCATTTATTCATTCATTCATTTATTTATTTATTAATTTATTATAGTTGTGAATTACGGGGTGAAAACCATCGGTCACAGCTTTCCACCAGTCGAAGGTATGCCAGCCTACTTTGAATGGTACGATGACGTACCCATAATATTTCAAGGTAGGAAATATCCGTAATACTACAATACATGATATTATACATAGTATATATGAATACATATATACATGATATTCCCTGCCTCCACTCTGTATGCGTGCATGGCGTTCCCGGAATACACATATCCATGATATTCCCTGCCTCCACTCTGTATGCGTGCATGGCGTTCCCGGAATACACATATCCATGATATTCCCTGCCTCCACTCTGTATGCGTGCATGGCGTTCCCGGAATACACATATACATGATATTTCCTGCCTCCTTTCGGAATGTTCGCACGATGTTACTACGAATACATGAGAGCATTCATAGAATGCATTAGTTATAGTTGGTTAATTAATTTCGTTATTTCTGTGTGTGATTGCTGAATGATGCGCTAGGTGGAGACCTCGAGAGACTCGGTTATACTCGTGCTACAGCTAGATGTCGTAAATCGCGTCACCTACGTCACCGCCTGCGTGCTGGCAACCTCTGGCGTCACGCTCGCCATCTTTTTTCTCGCGTGCAACGTGACTTATAGGAAGCACAAGTAAGTGCCTTCAAGCTGTGAACCGTAAAAAAAGCGTCACGTGCGTCATACAAAAAAACTTTGTCGCCGGAATGAAATATAAGCCAGTATCAACTTAACAATGTAAAAAAATTATAATTTTTTTTCAACCGCGCTAACATACACAGTCTGATTTATTAACTACTACGCCCCTAAGCGTCATAATCACCGGAAATAGAAACGAACTAGCGGTAACTATAGAATTTCTGAATTATCTTTAACTACGCCTGTAAGTACTACCTTTTAACTACTATCTAATTAACTATGTTTCAAACTATGGATTCCTACAAGGAAACTAAAATAATTATGAGATTCCACAGTGGGCCTTATGCTAACATATATACCCGGACTGTAAGTTTGGATTCAGAATGTTTCGGATCTCCTCGTCAATGCGAAACAAACCGACGGAGATATCAAACGATGTATTTATTTCTCGCAGACTGTGGAAAATGTCTTCACCAAACATCAACAGCATCATCCTGATTGGATGCATGCTCGCCTACTGCACCGTCTACTTCGACTACACGAGTATTTCCTACAAAGGGGCGCTCTGCAAGGCAAGTCTATGTGACGTCATTACGTGACGTCATTCCGCCTGATAAAGAAAAATTTCATAAGCTATGAGCATTCATATTTAATGCGGGGAGTTTATATGTTTTCTTATTCCCATCAGCGTCATTTACCGCATGAGGCAGGATTTTATTTCCTAGTTTAATATCACGCTATGTGGGGAACGAACGAGTGAAGCTGTTTCGCAGTATTTTGTGTTGTTCATTTGGCGGTTATTTGAAGTTATGCAGAATTGTATTTTTTAGTTTCATGTAGCGTCTTACGGGGACATTATATTTCACATAATAATGCACAAGCATTTGCACATATATTTCTCCTAGTTTTCTGTCTCGCCAACCGAGGATCGAAACCAATATTACAATTTTCTCCTACGTTTATGTCACGCTAATTGATAACATAATGGTGGATGCCCAGTTCTATGTAGAATTATGCGAGCATCGGTGAGGGTTTTTATTTCTTGCATGTGTGTCACGTCATTTCGCTTCTAATCTGCGATTTTATTTCGTAATTTCGCGTTCGCCGGTCTGGCGTCTAGTAATGTGCGAGAGCAGCGCATGCGCATAAAACTATCATCATCGTCGTACTATTCCACGTGCGCAGCGCCCAAATTAAAGTCCCTCAAGCAAATTGTTAGCAATTAGATTGGATGCAGCAGGGATAGAGCGCGTGACAATGATAATTATTTACGTTTGGTGGTTTAAGTCCAGTACTACAGAACTGCATAATACATGATAGATAATACAGAACTACATAATACATGATAGAAGATATTACACAATACATAAACGCACAACGTGCATGCGGTGACAGAGATAGGCAGGTGCGCAAGTTAAACGAAATGACTCGATATATATACTGCGTAGCCGCTTTTTGTTCGTAATATTTGTGACAGTAATATCATCCACTGCACATTATTATGTGCCTGTCTGTTTTGCCATATGTGAAGTGATGTTAATGTTTCTGCGGGCGCGCGGATATGATACCTACGAAAGGCGTTCATGACGAGTTTTATATGCGTGTATTTTTCTGCGTTTCATCCGCCGTGGGTATAACTCGCCAGTACGGAGCGAAAGATAAACCGCAAGCAGCGGTCCGCCTCCAGCCAATAATACGTATGAGAGATATCGCAGTTACTGTTACTGTTATACACCATATAAGCGCGAACGCATTGGGTGGTTGGGCATTGGCGTCGAGAATCTGTCTGCTGTTGGTTATCGCGTCTGTCAGGTGGTCATAAGCGATGTCGAGGTCATGGTCTTCGTAAAGCTTCGGCGGGAGAATGGAGGCGGGAATAAGATCTGTGGGATCGCCCCGGCGCGCGGCGAGCTGAGCTAGGTCGGCCCAAATTGTGGGCGTACCCATATCGGGGGGCAGCAGGTGGGTGATGGCCTGTGTCATGTCTATAGTGGAATCGTGATGATAAAAGGTGGGCAAGGCAAGTTCGATTGCGTGGGCCGAACAACCGGAGTGCAACGTGACAATTTGACGATGGGTAATTTGGACGTCGGTGACGTTGGGCGGGTAATTGCTCGTAATCTGGCAAGAGATCGTTAAGCGAAACGGGTGCACGGGGGAAATAAGCCAATGGCCATTGCCAATGTACGCGACGAAGTGGTGGGGGTGAGCCTGCATGGTGACTTGACGCTGACAATGCGCGGCGATGTTAGTGGTGTGGTGTAACAGTAACGCTAGCGGGCAATCTGTAGAGCCTGCGACTGGGTAGATAGCTGATTCGGCCTGACAAATGCCGGTGGCGTCGGCAAGGCAGGCACGTACCTGGCCGGGACTAGGATAGAAGTAGCGGGTCTTATCTTGTGCAAGGGCGATGTACGTCGCTTTGAAGTTGTAATAAACGGTGGCTGCCGTGCCATTGATAGCGACGGGGGCTGGAAAAATTTGGAATATGTTAAAGACTTGGCCGACGTGCTTAAGTGGAAGAAACGTAATAACGTGAAATGAGTCCTCCACTGGGACTACGACTGTCTGGAGGAGACTGTAGTAGTACAAGATGCTGTGGTCGATGTCATTCGGAAGAGCCAGGTAGTTAGGCAGCACTTGTTTAATCTCCTGAAGGATTTCATGTAATTGTGCGGGGGAGACTAAGGAAATGGGTAGCTTCCCTGTCAGGCAAGTAGTCAGTGCGTGTTCCATATCAGCGACGATCAGCGTTATATCGTTCAATGTAAGGATGAGTTTGTCGAAGGTGGTCTGCAATTGCGTAACGAGTGAAAAGCGAGCAGTGATTGCGTCAGTTAGTGTAACGAGATGGGTGTTGATGTCATTGACGAACTGTCGCATTGTGTGAACCCCGTCGATGAGTTGGTTGAGCGTATGGTGATTTGAAGTTGGACCTGGGTTTTGGTGAGGTTAAAATATTTGTGTTGCGCGAAAAGTTCTGGGAGCCATTTCGGTTTATGTTCTGTGCTATCTTGTAGTTCCTCCTCTTCGCGCCGGGATTAATAACCTACACTGCGCGTATATTCGAGATGAACAAATCCATATATTTCGTTCCACAATCCAGGGTTTTACCGGCGAAGACGATTTTGTATTCTTGCAGCGGGACTTCGTGCTCCAACCCGCATGGTTCTTACGCCTTGCGACCCTTGCGACTGTCGCAGTCGCTCCATTCGATTCGCGCGTTCAACAACGTCCTTCATCATAGTTGCCAATCGACGGACGCCCCCTCTCTGCCAACGTTACGGGTGGCCCGCTGAAGACATTCAGCGGGAAGCCGCCGAGTAAACCTTGCCCGCTCCTCAAGGCTCTGCATGACCTATATATCACCCCGACACCAGCCACAAAAGCTCACTCCAGCAACGGTAAATGATCAGGCAAGTCATCAACATTGGCACTGCTTTCGTGCGCATGAATCCAGGACGTCATGCTCACTGCGCACGCAGCCCGACTTGAATGCACGCATCAGACCGCTTAACAGACACGCATAAACGCTGCTGCTTGACAATCCACTGTTACTCACCGCCGTAGTAAAGGCGTGCTTACTCGCGCCTTTCTCGAAAGGGCATACTAGAAGTTCTTGTATGTGTAGGCCACTGAGCGACCTGACTGTTAAACGCATTACGGACATGGCTCGGCACGCATGGCAAGACGACACATGGCCGCTTTTCAGTGCACGCCCTTGAGGAATCCCTCACAGTCTTT
>NW_014578124.1:85808-91329 GCF_000485595.1 Priapulus caudatus
ACAGCACACACACACATCACATATACTAGGCGGGAGTACCGTGCGTTTTGCCGGGGGGGAATCAGCTGGCGGTTACTTCAGTTGGTCTGACCGCTCTGGGTTGAAAGGAAAAATATCCAAAAAATGCTATACTTATGCTATCCTATCCATGCATGGCATCCAGCATCGCATGCCTCTATTCCCATTCCATGCCAGTGCCATCCCCATCCCATCAGTCGCCCACCGCATCTTCATTCCCATCCCATCTATCATGCCAATCGCGATCGCATCCAGATCTCATCCCATCCGCTCTCCCATCCCCATCGCCACCGCATCTCATCCGCATCCCATCCCATCCCATCCCATCCCATTATCCATCCATTCCCATCCCATCCCATGACATGCCATGCCATGAATGCATGCCAATCCCATGCCATGCCATGCCATCCCATTCCCATCCCATCGATCGCCACTCATTCCCATCCATTCCCATGCCATTGCCATGCCATCCATGCTATGCCATTGCCATCCCATCCCATCCCCATGCCATGCTCATCCAATCCCATCCCATCCCAATCATGTAAAAAACATTAAAAATCAAAAGATAAAGACATTAAAAATTAAAAATCATTATACTATAATAGGTAGGTAAAAAGAAGAACAAAAAAAGGGGCGAAAAATAGTTTCCCAGCTGGGACTCGTAACCCGAAATCCACTGTAGGAGACGGATGTTTTCTAGCGGTTATGCCACTGCGCCGTTAAGGCATGACACATTGATTCACACGCTACGTGATGTTTTTAACTCTGTACGCACGCCATCTATAGATGGAATAAATTTTTTATCAATTTTTAACTTTTTTAACTTTTTTTTACTTTTACTTTTCTTTAACCTTCCCAGACGTGCTGATTCTGAAAATACTCTTTAGTTTTCCTCTATGCTGCGGGCGTTTCTCTAGTTTATGCAAGTACGGACTAATTCGGCTGAACTTACTTTATTATATTAGTATTTATATATATACTATATAGTATATATTATATAGTATATTATATCAAAAGAGATAATAGGAAAGATTCCCTAGATAATTTCCTATGATAATTTCTATAGATTAGATTCAGATATAATCCCATGAGATAATTCCCGTTTATCTACTTGCTGATATATATGTATAATATGTATATATATATTATATATACTAATTATTAGTATCTGAGTATATACTGCATATATGATAATAGTAGACATAAACAGATAGGGTTATTTTGTTAACAAACGGTATTCTTAGTTTTTAACTAATAATTTGAAACAAGAAATATCAGTTATTTTAATCGTTGTGATGCGGCCCGTGTGATGCGTGTGTGTGCGTGCGTGGCGTGTGTGCGTGCATTGCGCTGCGGCGCGCGTGTGTGTGTGATGTATATGTGAGACCAGAGAGAGATGAGCAGATGAGAACGAACATAAATGACTGACGTTTATTTGTTTCAATCTTTTCAGTTCGTTTGAATAAATAAACGTTAGTTAATCTAATAATGCATGTTCTAAATTGTTATGCTGCTCTTGCTTAATCAACTTCTATATATATATGGGTATACCGTAACAGTAACTGAGATATCTTCATACGTATTATTTGGCTGGGGCGGGACGCTTTTCACTTGGGTATCTTGTCGTCTCCTCGTTATGGCGAGTTTTACGCATCGGTCGTGATTTGAACGCAAATATACCGATATAAACTCGTCATGACGCCTTTCGTAGGTATCATTATCTCGCGCGCCCTGAGACATTAACATCACTTCACATATGGCCAATAACACGACAGGCAACATCATGTGCAAGTGGATGATTAGATTACTGCTCCTTCTATCTCACAATAATGCGCAGGTACTTAGTATTCCGAGTCATTTCGTTTAACTTGTTTTGCCGCAACCTGCCTTATCTCTGTCACGCAACTTTTACACGTTGCTGCGTTTAGTGATATTGTGTAATATCTTCTACATGTATTGATGTAGTTCTGTGATTATTATATCATGTATTATGCAGTTCTGTAGTACATGGACTTAAACCACAGACGTAAGGGATAATTATCATTGTCACGCGCATCTATCCCCTGGCTGCACTCCAATCTAGAATTGCTAACAATTTTGCTTGAGGGGACTTTATCTGGGCGCTGCGCACCTCTGCTCCGTGAAGTAGGTGACGACGATGCTGCGATGATGAGTTTTATGCCATTGCGCTGCCTCTCGCACATTACTAGCGCCAGCCTGGGCGAACGCGGAATTACGAAATGAAAATCGCAGATTGAAGCGAAATGGACGCTGACACACATGTAAGAGGATAATAAACCCTCACTGATGCTCGCATTAATTTCTACATTAGAACCTGGGGCATCACCATTGTATTATTATTCAATTTAGGTGATCATAAACGTAGGAGAAATTGTAATATTGTTTCGATTCTCGGTTAGGCGAGACGCAGAAAACCGAGGACAATATATGCTGCTAAATGCTTGGTGCATTATTAATGTGAAATATGTCCCTACATGAACTTAAAATATAACGCCGCAATAAACAACCAAAATACTGCGAAAACAGGCTTCACTCGTTCGCTTCCCCACATTAGGTGATATTAAAACTAGGAAATTAAAAAATTCCTTGTCTTTCATGCGGTAAATGGACGCTGATGGCGAAAAGAAAACATATAAAGCTCCCCGCATTTAAATATGAAGTGTCATGCTTATGAAATTTTTTCTTTTATTTCAGGCGGCAATGACGTCACGTAATGACGGTCACATAACTTTGCCTATGCAGAGCGCCCTTTGTAGGAAATCTCGTGTAGTTCGAATTAGATCGGTGCAGTAGGCGGCGAGCCATGCATCCCAATCAGGATGATGCTGTTTGATGTTTTGTGAAGGACATTTTTCCACAGTCTGCCGAGAATCATAATACATCGTTTGAATATCTCCGTCGGTGTTTGTCTTCGCATTGACGAGGGAGAATCCGAAACGACTTCTGAATCAAACTTACAGCTCGCCGGCGTTATATATGTTAGCGATAAGGCCCACTGTGCCGAATTCTCGTATACATTACTTTTAGTTTTCCTGTGTAGCGAATCCATAGTCTTGAACGTACGTTAATTAGCATAGTAGTTGAAAGGTAGTACTTACAGGCGTAGTTCAAAGATAATTCAGCAAATCTCTGATAGTTCCGGCCTAGTTCGTTTCTATTTCGGTGATTTATGACGCTATCTAGGGACGTAGTAGTTTAATAGAGTCTGACTGTGTATGTTCAGCGCGTTGAAAAATCCTTTCTTGCTGTCTGTTTAGCAGTTGTACTGGCTTAGTATTTCATTCGCGACAATAGTTTTTTTTTTGGTATGACGACGTGACGCTTTTGTTGTACGGTTCACAGCTGAAGCGCCACTTACTTGTTGCTCCTATAAGGTCTACGTTGCACGCCGAGAAAAAGATGCGCGAGCGTGACGCCAGAGCGTTGCCGAGCCACGCATGGCGTGACGTATCGGTGACGACGATTTCGGACATCTAGCTGATAGCCACGAGTAGTCAGCGAGTCTCTTCGGAGGTTCTTCCACCTAGCGCATGCAGTTCAGCCATCACACCACAGATATCAACGAAATTATATTAACCAACGTATAACTAATGTCTCATTTCATGTATCTGCTCTCAGATGTTTCGCTAGTAACAATCGTCTGACGACACATTCCGTGTGTGTGTGTGTGTGTGTGCGTGTGTGCGTGTGTGCGTGTGTGCGTGTGTGCGTGTGTGCGTGTGTGCGTGTGTGCGTGTGTGCGTGTGTGCGTGTGTGCGTGTGTGCGGTGCGTGTGTGTGCGCGCGCGCGCGCGTGTGTGTGCGCGCGCGCGTGTGTGTGTGTGTGTGTGTGTGTGTGTGTATGTGTGTGTGCGTGCGTGCCTGCGTGCGTGCGTGTGTACATACACCATACTACAGACACGTGTATAAGCGCGGTGCGGCTGTGTGTTGCAGTTGTCTATATGGACGCTGACTATAGGAGCCGGTCTCGCTCTCACCGCTCTCTTTATGAAGGCGTGGAGAATTCACTACGTATTCGCCAACCGCAAAATGCAGAAGCGGGTGAGATTATTACATTAGTAGACAACGCTTTAATTTTTATTATTATAATGATAACTATTATTTTTATTGAAATCAGAATATTGGAAATATTTTCAATATTTAATGTCGTATTCGCATACTCTGGTTTCGGCCCACTCGATCGCAGCACTCCCATTCTATAGACTTACCGTAGCGTATGGAGCGAATCTCACGCTTATTCAATTTTCAACCAGCGAAGCATCTCTCGCATCTCAAAGTATTAGTATTCTCGTGACGACAGGAATATCGCTATTCACACGACTGCGGTGATACCAGTCTTCCATTGACTACAATCGAACTACTGTACTAGTATAGTCATATCTACAATTATTCCGGTATTCTCACACATGCAGAAATAGCGGTATTCCCATACCTGCAGGCAGGAATAGCCATATCCCCATGTATGCATGAATAGCAGTATTCCCATGGAAGCAGGAATATCAGTATTGCCATGGCAACACGAATAGCAATATTCCCATGCGTGCAAGAATACCACTATTCACATGCGTGCAGGAATACCAGTATTTCCCTGGCTACAGGAATACCAGTATCTCCCTGGCTACAGGAATACCAGTATTTCCCTGGCTACAGGAATACCAGCATTCCCATGCATGTAATGATACCAGCATTCCCATGCGTGCAGGAATACCAGTATTCCCATGCGTGTAGTGATACCAGTATTCCAATGCGTAAAGGAATACCAGTACTCCCGTGCGTGTATAGTGATACCAGTGTGTGAAATAGCAGTATTCTCATGCGTGCAGGAATACCTGTATTTTTATGGCAGCAGGAATAGCAGTATTGCCACGAGTGTGAGCGTAGCTGTATTTCCGTAGCTGCAAGAATAGCAATATTCCTATGGCAGCAGGAATACCCGTATTCCCATGTGTGCAGGAAACCAGTATTCCCATGCCCGCAGGAATACAAATATTCCCATGCGTGCAGGAATAGCAGTATTCCCATGCCCGCAGGAATAGCAGTATTGTCAGTAATATAGTGTGATCGTAGCTGTATTTGCGTTGCAGCAGGAATAGCATTAGTGCCATGAGTGTGATCGTAGCTGTTTTTGCGTGGCAGCAGCAATAGCAGTATTGTCAGTAATATAGTGCATGTGATCGTAGCTGTATTTGCGTGGCAGCAGGTATAGCAGTATTGCCAGCAGTAGAGTGTGATCGTAGCTGTATTTGCGTGGCTGCAGGTGATCAAAGACAAACAGCTTATTGCTATCGTGGTTGTAGTCGCCAGCATCAACGTCGCCGTGCTCGTTCTATGGGAGGCCGTCGATCCACTGCAAGTCAACATCTACAACGTCACCACGCGCGTGCGTATGCCATATGCCGCTGTTTGCTCATAGAAATATTATACGCTCAGCAGTGCCTGTAAATGTGTGTGTGTGTGTGTGTGTGTGTGTGTGTGTGTGTGTG
>NW_014578124.1:94951-97478 GCF_000485595.1 Priapulus caudatus
TGGTGTGTGAATGTAGGTGTGGGGTAGAAATGGAATGTGGGGGTAGGTGTGAGGTAGAAATGGAATGTGGGGGTAGGTGTGAGGTAGAAATGGAATGTGGGGGTAGGTGTGAGGTAGAAGTGGAATGTGGGGGTGGGTGTGAGGTAGAAGTGGAATGTGGGGGTAGGTGTAAGGTAGAAATGAAATGTCGGGGTCGGTGTGAGGTAGAAGTGGAATGTGGGGGGTATGTGTGAGGTAGAAGTGGGATGTGGGGGGGGGGGTATGTGTGAGGTAGAAGTGGGATGTGGGCGGGATAAGGCGGGTTTATGTGTAAGATGAGGTAGGGATAAGGCGGGTTCGTGTGTAAGATGAGGTAGGGATAAGGCGGGTTCGTGTGTAAGATGAGGTAGGGATAAGGCGGGTTCGTGTGTAAGTGTGTAAGATGAGGCTAGGGATAATAGGCGAGGTTCATGTGGTATAGATGAGGTCAGGGATTACAGGCGAGAGTTCATGTGAAGATGAGGTAAGGATAAGCGCAGTCGATCAACCCAGTATATATATAGCTTGGATCAATGCCAGCACTTAGTTAATGTGTCCGTACCGTCACTTTCTAACAGATACAGAGAGAAAAAGCTCATCTACAGGAGCAACTTAACAGACTCTGCCCGACATCCTAAGCTCATGAGAATATGTTAGAGAATCGGCTACAGATGGCGCCACACTACTGCATAAAAATAATGATATCGTCGACCTGAAGACACAATTAATTACTTAAATTACTCACGTTATTATAAGTTATATATATACTATATACTAATTAATGTTATAGACTGATATATGTAAATTACCAATCAATTTGCAATAGTCTACAGTGCATAGTCTAGGATAAAATGATTATATTATATATACATAATATAATACTTATATATATATATAATATATATATAATACATAATATATATATATAAATGTACCTACATACCTACATATAACTACTAATACTATATATACTATTTATAGTCCTAGATTTATTAGTAGCTAGGACGACCGGCTTTTGTGATCAGGTCAAAATTTGACGTCGCGCACACAAATATGTTTGTCGTTTGCTGTTGTTAAGTTATCAGAGCATAAATATCAACAATATATATATATATGTTGCATATACATATATTATTGCATATATATTTGATTGATATGCTCTGGTTAGATTTAGTCAGTGAGCGCCACCACGACACGTTAGGGGTATATTAGATTCCCTTAATATAGAACTCTAGTGTATATAAGCACGCAGCCCCCTCTATCGGCGAGTTACTAATTCATCACACTTGGCTCGGACACTCCGAGGCTCGTGATTTGTACCCTGGTTAACCGTGGTCTCGTTTACGTATATAACCAGGGTTCTAACATTAGTGTATTACTAGCAAATAGGATCCACATTTAGCAGGGTGGCTATGATTATACCGTTTGTCAATGTATTATTCCGTGAATATTCGCTATATGTGTTTTGGCTTGACCCTCGTCTCTATATATGTATATATATATCCTCTCCCGTGTCTCTCTTCACCTTCCTTCCTTTCTCCTCGCTCAGTCTCTCTCTCCCACTCTCTCCCAGTCTCGCCCTATCGCGCGCGCGCGCTCTCTCTCTCTCTCTCTTTCGTTCTTTGCCTTTCTCTCTCTCTCTCTCCTATTGGTCTGCGTCAATTTTCTTAACGAACTTCTTCAATAAAGTGTTCACGTCTCGCGGGTTCGAAGCATTCATTAGAAAATTTCGTAGCGATTCTTAACTAATTATACACAATAGTTATGCCTATAGAGCGCTAATCAACTCAAGCAATCGACAGAAGAGTATTGCTTGCGAGTCGACTTGCTTAAGCTGTTATCTGTGGACATCGGATGGTCGTCTATGTATATCTGTCATCAACATCGTCGCGCTCGCATGTTAGTGGATGTGTTACGATATCGCCACACGTTGCTATGAATAGATTACGCGTGCAGTAGTGCTTATCGCTTAATTAGTAAAGGGATACGTAAATAAATAAATAAATAAATAAATAATATATATATATATATATATATACGCGCGCGTGCGTGCGTGCGTGCGCGTGTGCGTGTCTGTGGGCGTGTGCGTGTGCGCGTGCGTGTGTGTATGTGCTTGTGTTATAATAAAGAACTCGGAATTAGGTTCACCGCTAACCGCCATTTTGAATTCCGTAAAGCGTTCTGCATCAGTACTGAGCGGAAAGCAACTATAGGAATCTACATCAGCCCTCCTAGCTGAACTAAGTACTGCTTCGTTATATATTAACGTCTTAAAAACATACTTACAATGAAATCATTCTGCTACAATAAGAGCAAAATGGGATTCGCATCGCGAAATATCGACTTTATTCGATCTCAAAATGGCGTTATTTAAGCAGCATCGGCATACAACTGAATAAACAAGCGCCTGCAGTAACTGCTGCGTAGCACACAGACGTCCCAAGTGTCCCGGTCTCACCGGGATCCTCGCGGTATGACACGCTGCTCCCGGTGCCCCGGAATGAGTCCA
>NW_014578124.1:100528-105784 GCF_000485595.1 Priapulus caudatus
AGAGAGAGAGAGAGAGAGAGAGAGAGAGAGAGAGAGAGAGAGAGAGAGAGAGAGAGAAACGCACCGATCTATGCATCGTTATCCACATCGTTAGAGGGAGTATTAATTTTATAGATGGCATACAGCAGTAGCCTTCCGCAAATTATCAAATTGTTGCACTACTTCGTTTCTGACAAAGACCATTTTTTTCCCGGTAAAATTAGGCACTAGAGCGCGCTAATTTTCATTAGCAAGTTAGATGCATTAGCAATCAGCATTAGCGATTATTATAGAACATTAGCAAGTTAAATGCCTTGTGAACGTCTAGATAGCATTAGAAGTGAAATTGGTCTTGTCGTGTAATTGTGCCATGACGTCAAATGGTGTAGCCATGGTGACCGGTTAACTATTTTTGTGTTTGAAACGGAATTCGATTACATGCTAAAAATTATCGAAAACAATCTATAGCAAAATTAATGTTTTTAAAGATGGGTCTTTGAACTGTATTGATTTAGATGAATGTGTATGTCGCGTATGCGCCGAAACTCTCTAAGTATTTATAATGATTAATTTCAGTTCGATGCTTATTCAGGCCTGCTGCCCATGAACGCCCTCTACTGTTGTACACCACCTGTAGAAGTTAGTACAGGAGTTAATGGATATAATCAAGAGCATATAAAGAAGGTATTATATATATGCTTTTTTATATGCTCTTGATATAATTGTGCACTTTTTGACAGAATTTTGAAAATTCGCGCACAGGCAGTTAAACAGGCACGTACATTCATATCATCATATGTGATCGGGTACCCATATCTCTAACGTCATGGTATCTGAGCGCCATATTGAATTTCAAAATCAATCTTTCATTTTCAGCTAATATTTAACATAGAAAAATGATTTCGGTGTCTAAACCAACATTATCGTGGTCAAAGAACTCATTGCACTCATATCAAGGCGTATAACTCCAATGTACACGAACTGCATTTGACCCGCGTATGTTCGGTATCACAACTAACAATTTTAACTGAACACAGCGTGTGTCCTTAAATCCAAGATTTTGAAAATAATTTTCGACCAGTGTCATGTTCCCCTCCCCCACTTATACAATACTTACCGTTATTGCTTGAGTAACAGCAACTATCTAGAGTAACGCTATGATGTCTTGGAAGAAACCTTCGTACTTGGCTATATTCACCAACATGCTCGATTTTGATTACCGCCGCCATGTCTTTCGAAGCTAATATTTTAAATAGCACCTACTTCACTACTGTTACTACTGGTACTTTAGACTTCCCAGTTTCATCTAGAGAGAGAGAGAGCGAGAGAAGAGAGAGACGAAGAGAGAGAGAGAGGAGGATAGAGAGAGAGACAGAGAGAGAGAGACGAGAGAGAGAGAAGAGAGCAGAGAGAGAGAAGAGAAGAGAGGAATGCGAGAGATAGATAAATAGATAGATAGATAGATAGATAGATAGATAGATAGATAGATAAGATAGATAGATAGATAAGATCAGATAGATAGATACGGATAGATTAGATAGAATAGATAGATAGATATTTGAGAGAATATAGATAGATAGAGAGATATATTAGATAGATAGAGAGAGATATAGATAAATAGGTAGAGATAGATAGATAGATAGATAGATAGATAGATAGATAGATAGATAGATAGATAGATTAGATAGATTAGATAGATAGATAGATAGACTAGATAGAGCGATAATAATTAGATAGATAGATTAGATAGTAGATAGATAGATAGATAGATAGTAGATGATAGATAGATAGATAGATAGATCGATAAAGAGAGATATAGCATAGATAGAGAGGAGATATAGATAGATAGAGATAAATAGATAGATAGATAGATAGATACAGATAGATAGATAGTTAGATAGATAGATTAGATAGATAGATAGATAGATAGATAATAGATAAGAAAATAAGAGAGATATAGATAGATAGAGAGAGATATAGATAGATAGAGATAAATAGATAGATAGATAAATAGATAGATAGATAGATAGATTAGATAGATAGATAGATAGATGAGTAGGAAAGAGATAGATAGATAGATAGAGAGAGAGAGAGAGAGAGAAAGAGAAGAGAAAGAGAAAGAGATAGATAGATAGATAAATAGAGAGAAAGAGAGATAGAAGGAGAGAGAGAGAAAGAGAGAGAGAGGATAGATAAATAGATAGATAATAGATAAGATAGATAGATAGATAGATAGATAGATAGATAGATATATAGATATAGATATATATAATAGTAGATGAGATAGATAGATATAGATAGACAGACAGATAGCTATAGATAGATAGATAGATAGATAGATATATAGATATAGATAGATAGATAGATAGATAGATAGATAGATAGACAGATAGATAGATAGATAGATAGATAGATAGATAGATAGAGAGATAGATAGATAGATAGATAGATAGATAGATAGATAGATAGAAATATAAATAAATAGGGAGAGATATAGATAGAGATAGATAGATAGATAGATAGATAGATAGATAGATAGAGAAAGATAGATAGATAGATAGGGAAAGATATATATAATTATATAGATAGAGAGATAGATAGATAGATAGATAGATAGATAGATAGATAGATAGATAGATAGACAGACAGATAGATAGATAGAGATAGATAGATATATAGATAGATAGATAGATAAATAGATAAATAAATAGATAAATAGATAGATAGATAAATAGATAGATAGAATATAAATAAATAGGAGAGAGATATAGATAGAGGTAGATAGATAGATAGATAGATAGAGAAAGATAGATAGATAGATAGGAAAAGATATATATAATTATATAGATAGAGAGATAGATAGATACGATAGATAGTAGATAGATAGATAGATAGATAGAATAGATAGATAGATAGATAGATAGATAGATAGATAGCTAGCTAGATAGATAGATAAATTAGATAAATATAATAAATAGATAGATAGATAGATAGATAGATAGTTAGATAGAATAGATAGAGAAATACTATATATATATATATATATAGATAGATAGATTAGATAATAGATAGATAGATAGATAGATAGATAGATATAGATAGATAGATAATGATAGATAATAGATAGATAGATAGATAGATATGATACAAACATAGATAGATAGATAATAGTCATAGATAGATATACATAGATAGATAGATACATAGATAGATAGATACATACATAGATAGATACATAGATAGATACAGTAGATAGACTATATAGATAGATATTATAGATAGATACATAGATAATTATAGATAGATATATAGATAGATAGATACACAGATAGATAGATAGAGATAGATGATAGTTAGATAGATAATAGATAGATAGATTAGTATAGATACATAGATAAACATAGTAGATAGATAGATACATAGATAAATAGATAGATTAGATAGATAGATAGAATAAGATAGCTAGAGTAATTAATATATATTACTTATATATATAGAGAGAGAGTCATTAGCGTCTTAATTTCGAAGTAAATGCGTGCGTGCGTGCGTGCGTGCGTGCGTGTATTCATGTAGTATACCTACTGGATCACTGCCTAGCTCGACCCTACCTACCGCCAAGGCCTCTACACGCACTCTCACCGCTCTAACACCCCCTACTATACCTCTTACGCCTAGCGGACACGCATACAAGCCGGATTCACTGAACACCCTCTCTCAATCGGATGCACTAGCTCTAATGCACGCATGCGAGCAAGCAAGCAAAAACCAGGCCGGCCACGACTAGCAGCTTGCAAACCCGCACGCACACCGAACAGCAAGCACCGTCAACGCACTCATTCACGAAGCAAGAACGCACGCACACGCACGCGAGCAAGCACGCACGCACGCACACGAGCAAGCACGCACGCACGCACACTAGCAGGCAAACCCAGCACGCACACGAGCAAGCACGCACGCACGCACGCGAGCAAGAACGCACGCACGCACACGAGCAAGAACACACGCACGCACGCGAGCAAGCACGCATGCGCACGCAACACAGCAAGGCAAACCAGCACGCACGAGAGCAAGCCGCACACGGCACACGAGACAAGAACGCACGCACCGCAAACGCGAGCTAAGGCACGCACCAAGCACGACACACACAGGCACGCAAAGTCAGGCACTGCCAGCACTAGCATAGCAAATCCAGCGACTCTGGGCACGACAAGCAAGCAGCTGCACGCACGCAAGCGAGCAAAACGCACGCACGCAACACGAGCAGAACACACGCCACGCACGCGAGCAAGCACGCACGCACGCACGACTAGGCAGGCAAACAAGCACGCACACGAGGCAAGCACGCACGCACGCACACCGAGCAAAACCGCACGCAACCGCAGCTGCGAGATACGCACGCACGCACGCACACGACAGCACGCACGCACGCAGCAGCGAGCAAGCACGCACGCACGCACACTAGCAAGGCAAACCGTCACGCACATCAGCCGAAGGAAACGCACCACGCACGGCGAGCAAGCAGCGCACGCCCGGCACGCACGCTGAGCAAAGCCACGCACCACGCACACGAGGCAAGCACGCACGCAAGGGTCCGGGGTCAGGGCGGTTCCGCACGACTTAGCAGGGCAAACCAGCACGGGTGCACACGAGCAAGCACGCACGCAGCACGAGCAAGCACGGCAAGACGACACGCAGCAAGAAGCACACAGCACGAACCACTGCGAGCAAGACGCAACGCACGCACCACTAGGCAGAGGCAAACCAGCCGCACGGACGGCAAGCACGCACGCACAAGCACACAGAGGAAGAGTAGGCACGTAGCACGCACACGCAGCGAGAGCAAACGCACGCACGCACGTAGGCAAGCACGGCGCAACCGCACGGACACACTAGCAGGCAACAGCACGCACGACGACGCAAGAACGCACGCACGCAAGCGAGCAGAATGCACGCACGCACACGAGCAAGAAAGACACGGCTGCCTGACAAGCACGCACGCACGCCCACTAGCAGGCAAACNCCTACCTCCCCTCCTCTCGCTCCTCCTCTTCTCTCTCTCTCTCTCTCTCTCTCTCTCTCTCTCTCGCGCGCTCTCTCTATACATATATACACCCTCTCCTTGTATACACCTGCTCCCTGTATACACATCGTATCTGTCACCATCGTGTCTCAATGCTAATCTACGCCGCCCCTATACTTCCGAATCACCCCCGTCGCAACCTCTGTCACCGCTTATCTACCGCTATCTCTACGTAAAGAAGGAGACCCTCTTGTGTA
>NW_014578125.1:10000-12181 GCF_000485595.1 Priapulus caudatus
AAACACAATGATTGCGTCTTTGTGTCTGATCGACTATCGTCCCTGCCGTGATGCAGCATCACGCACGCCCTCCTCCCTTCCGCGCGGCTGGAGAAGACATCGAGTCATGAGTCCATCTGCACTTCACTGTTTCGTATTCGATTGTATTCATGGCGATAAATTCCCGCGGGGTTGGCAGGGCCTTGTTTGGGTGTAGCATCGGTTGTTCCACACCCCTCTTTCCTGCACATATTTGTCTCCCCTCCCCTACGTTCTTGTGTGTAGGCTCCTCCTTTCGTGGCTTTTTTGTTTCATCGCTGACACTACGATTTTTAATCACTTTTTGAAAGGACCATTAAATGTGCTTTCCATGGCGTGGCGAAGAGTAAGTTCTGATAACCTTTTGACCCAAGAAGGTGGGTTGAAACATGGATTCTCAACTGCCTCAATGACTCAGCAGTGTTTGTAATCATCATGGCACAGTCATATCTATTATCCAATGAGCCTGAAATAGCCAAAACGCGAAGCACGGGCGTCATGGCTGAAAGTCGTTGAGTCGAATCCATCTGTTTTTTAATTATTTTTATGTTTTCTGTATTTTTCTATCTTTATCCATTTAAGTATTTTTTCCCAATTAAAGGCATAATAGGCCCATTGCTTATGCAAAGTTGTCGAATGCTAACAGTAACTGGCACCTTCTGCTACGTTAATAAGTTACATTACCTTTATAGCCAAAGCGTATTAGTTTGTCCAATATCACTGCTAATTACTAAGAAATGTCTAATTGAAATCCGTAAATCTGGTAATCTGGCGCCAACGCTAAATTGCTTGCCAAGCAATATAGCCTCGAATTCGGTTAGGTGACGTCACATGTTGCTACGGGTGTTTAGCGGAGAATTGTTTGTCCCGGGATGCTTATATACGACTAATGAGCTAGTAGAATGTATCTCTGGGTCTATTCTCGGTATTGAGTCACAAGTAGGGTACCCACATGTCTTCAATTTCGGACACAGGTGTCTTCGTTTGACCAATATACGTAAATACGCGTAGTGCCGTCTGCATTCCATGTAGTCTGTGGCCGTGGTTAGTCCGCGATCCCCCCATAGTGTTGGCCCCCAACACAGCCAACTTCATTATCACGAGCGTCCCGTGACTCGTACGTGGATTCCACGTTCATTACAATCAGAGCTACAGTACGGTACGGTAGAGTTACGGTACTGTACTATCGCTAGCATTGCGTACGGCCGAGCGAAAATGCATGCGTGCGTGCGTGCGTTTTTGCATGCGTGCGAAAATGTCCGGTGCACTATAAATCTGTATCACACCCGTTTCGGCGTATGCGGTTTCGAAACTGTAAACAAGTCAGTCAACTGATGCCTCTAACGCAAATGTTTTCATGATTTATTTACAACAATTTAATAACAACAAATAATTTTTACAATTAATTATTTATTTTTAATAGGGTTAGGGTTAGGGTCCATAATGTACCATAAAGAGTTTCAGGCACGTGATTTGTATCAACCAATGGGATTTGGGAGGTATGCAGGCCCTAGCTGCGTGTCAGGTAGGTGGCTCATAGTATCACAGGCGCCTAACAAAGGTGTCACTACGCACGACTGAAATGTTACGTTTAGAACCGTAGCAACAGACCTCAGATGAGCCCAGTCGCTCTGCGGCTCTTGTTTCCTCACTACTTACTAACTTACTAGTTGATATTAACGTGAGCGCGGACCCGCAGTCGGCGTCACCGCGACTTTTCTCGACGCAAATAACGGCGCGTTGAAACGCAATATTGCGTACTTGTGTCTGATCGGACGATCGTCTGCCGTGATCAGCTATGCACGCCCGCCCCCTCCTCCCTCCCTCCCGCGCGCTGGAGAACGAATCGATCATGAGTCCATCTGCGCTTCACTGTTTTCGTATTTCGAGTATTTCATGCGATAAATTCCCGCGTGGGTGGCCAGGGCCTTTGTTTGCGTGTAGCATCGTTTGTTCCACCCCTCCTTTCCTGACATATTTTGTCCCTCCCCCTCCCCTACGTTCTGTGTGTGTAGGCTTCCTCTTTTCGTGGTTTTTTTGTTTCATCGCTGACCTACCATTTTTATCACTTTATTGAAAGGACCATTAAATGTGCTTTCCACTGGCGTCCACCGCTGCGAAAGAAGTTCTATAACCATTAGACCTCAGAGTGGTTAAACATGG
>NW_014578125.1:15521-18600 GCF_000485595.1 Priapulus caudatus
TAACGTATGTGGCGAGTATGTGGAGAAAGCAGCGCATTGCTGCGAGCGCTCGCTCGCATGTGTAGGTGTGCTGTGAAGACCGACGTCGCGTGGGAATAGATTAACGAAGATAGAAGATGATGTTGTGCAAGTGCGAGCGCTGATGAAAAAGAGATGATGGTGAGAGAGAGAAAGAAAGAGACAGAGAGAGAGAGAGAGAGATAACATTGTAACCGTTAATGAAACCTCATCCCCCTAATGCACTATTCACCTAATGCAACATTCTGGGAAATGTTAGGTGAGGGTGGGGATGGGGGTGGGTGGTAAAAACTACGCCGAAATAAATGTGCGGAGTAAGTGTTTGTCATTCGCACGTGAACGTTGTTGTTGTCGTCAATGTTGTGCGACAGGCAGGAAATGTTTATGTACACAAATTCGGCTACGGTCGCCGCTGGTTGATAATAATTACGTGATTGACATCTATAAGTATGAATCGGTGTTCAGCGTTGTTAGACGTCATATAATGTAATTATGTTCGCATACAGACGGCAATGAATAATAGAAAAATAGAATGGCTGCATATATACTATATACTATATATACTGCAATGATAAACAATCCACGAAATCGCATTTTTTGAACAATGCCGAACAATTGATCTGCGAACATAGACGGCTTCCAACGTCCTCGTGGCTGCGCTCAGTTTCAACCTACGTCAGTCGCAGGTTCCGCGGATCTGCGTGGGGACGCGTGGAAGCCGTCTATAATCGAATCTGTAAACACAGGTCTAATCATAAAAGCTGCATTAGGACTGCGCGCTAGTTTATCCGCGACGCGCTGAGTGAGCGTGCGGGGTTATTTATATATATATATATGCGTGTGCGTGTGCGTGTGAGTGTGCGTGTGCGTGTGCGTGTGCGTGTGCGTGTGCGTGTGCGTGTGCGTGCGTGCGTGCGTGCGTGTGCGTGGCCAAATTGCGTCGACCGAAGAGTCGAGACCTATAGAATAAAATTGCACGCACGCAATCTCGCACGCATCGGCAACCATGCCAATCCCGCTGCACACTAATTTCTGTCATCTTCCTCGCATTCTCACGATGACTGGAGACCCCCCCCTCCGCCCCTCCTCCTCCGCCACAAATAACCCCCGCATATTAAACGCTAACATGGTTACACGCTAAGCAGCGGTTGGTGTTTTCCGCCCGCATATCCCGCACGCGTAATTAATTATGATAGTACGTTTGTCGTGTTTAATTTTTCGCCTCGGCAGTTGGTGAATGGAAATAGTGACGCGTGTCCTAACACGCGTGTGTGCACGCTCTAACGCACGTGTGTGCGTGTCCTAACACGCGTGTGTGCACGCTCTAACGCACGTGTGTGCGTGTCTTAAAGCGCGTGTGTGCGTGCACTAACGCGCGTGTGTGCGTGCACTAACGCGGGTGTGCGTGCACTAACGCGCGTGTGTGCGTGTCCTAACACGCGTGTGTGCACGCTCTAACGCACGTGTGTGCGTGTCTTAAAGCGCGTGTGTGCACGCTCTAACGCACGTGTGTGCGTGTCTTAAAGCGCGTGTGTGCGTGTCCTAACACGCGCGTGTGCACGCTCTAACGCACGTGTGTGCGTGTCCTAACACGCGCGTGTGCACGCTCTAACGCACGTGTGTGCGTGTCTTAAAGCGCGTGTGTGCGTGCACTAACGCGCGTGTGTGCACGCTCTAACGCACGTGTGTGCGTGTCTTAAAGCGCGTGTGTGCGTGCACTAACGCACGTGTGTGCGTGTCCTAACACGCGTGTGATGCACAGCTCTAAACGCACGTGATGATGGTGTCTTAAAGCGACGTGTGGTGCGTCACTAAAGCCGGTGTGTGCCAGCGCTCTAACGCACGTGTGATGCGTGTCTTAAAGCGCAAGTGTGTGGCGTGCACTAACGCACGTGTGGTGAGTGGTCTTAAAGCGCGTGTGTGGGGTGTCCTAAACACGCGTCGTGTGGACGCTCTCACGCACGTGTGTGCGTGTCCTATCAGCGCGTGTGTGGCAGCGCTCTAGAGGCGCACGTGTGTGGCGTGTCTTAAGCGCGTGTGGCGTGCACTACGCACGTGTCGTGGCGTGTCGCTAACACGCGTGTGTGCACCGCCTCTAAACGGCACGTTGTGTGCGTGTCCTTAAAGCGGGTGTGTGCGTGCACTAACGCCACGTGTGTGCGTGTCTTAAAGGCGCGTGTGATGCGTGCACTAGAAACGGAGCGGCGTGTGCAGTGTCGCTAACGCGCGTGTGTGCGAATGTCTAACGGCTGCGTGTGTACGTGTCCTACGGGGTGTGCGTGCACTAAAGCGGGTACTGCGTGCACTAACGCGACGTGTGTGCGTGTCCTAAACGGGGTGTTGCGTGCATAACGCGGGTGGTGCGTGCACTATACTGCCGCCCGCCCGTTTTGGGGGGTGGGGGGGGGGGGGTGCGTAGACTAAAACAATAAGGCGGGTGTGCGTGGCACTATCGCGCGTGATGTGCGGTGTCCTAACGCGGCGTAGTGCGTGCCTAACGCGGGTGTGAGTGCAACTAACGTGCGTAGTGTGACGTGACTAACGTGCGTGTGTGGCGTGCAACCTAACAGCGGGTGTGACGTGCACTAACGCGGCGTGTGCGTGCACTAACGCGCGTGTGCGTACACTAAGGCGGGAGTGCGTACACTAACGTGGGAGTGCGTACACTAACGCGGGAGTGCGTAACTAAGGCGCGTCGCTGCGTGCACTACGGGTGTGCGTGCACTAACAGCGCGTATGTGCGTGCACTAACGGCGGGAGTGCGTGCAACTAACGCGGGAGTGCGTGCACTAACGCGGGTGTGGGTGCAGCTAACGCGCGTGTGCGCGTGGCACTAACGGCGTGTGCGTGCACTAACGGGCGGGTAGTGCGTGCACGGGTAAGCGGGGTGTGCGTGCATAACGCGCGTGTGCGTGCAATAACGGCGGGTGTTGCGTGCCATAAGCGCGGGAGTGCGTACACTAACGAGTGGGAAGTGCGTACGACTAACGCGGAGAGTCGGCGTACATAACTCGCGCGTGTGCGTGGCAGTAACGCGCGGTGTGGCAGGTGCACGTAACAG
>NW_014578125.1:18647-21708 GCF_000485595.1 Priapulus caudatus
TCTCTCTCTCTCTCTCTCTCTCTCTCTCTCTCTCTCTCTCTCTCTCTCTCTCTCTCTCTCTCTCTCTCTCTCTCTCTCTCTCTCTCTCTCTCTCTCTCTCTCTCTCTCTCTCTCTCTCTCTCTCTCTCTCTCTCTCTCTCTCTCTCTCTCTCTCTCTCTCTCTCTCTCTCTCTCTCTCTCACTCTCTCTCTCTCGCTCTATCTCTTCTCTATATATAGCTACCGTTTTAAACGAAAATAACGAGATTTTTACTGTTTCTCTCATTTCATGACTTCAACGCACACTCACATTGGCCGGGCCTTTTCACCGCATCTATAGGTAAGTACCAAATCTTCCCACCAGCCATATAGAGGCGCCCTATAGCCATATATAATATAGACGTGCACTCTGCTACATGCTACATGTATGCGGATCGGTGTGGCACACTACATAGGGTGAAGGTTTATGACGTTATTCTCACACTGTCACAGTGCAGCTAACCCCGCCTCCTCCTCCACCTCCTCTTCCTCCACCTCCTCCTCCTCCACCTTCTCTTCCACCACCTCCTCCTCCTTCTCCTCCTCCTCCTCCTCCTCCTCCTCCTCTTCCACCACCTCCTCCTCCTCCTCCTCCTCCTCCTCCTCCTCCACCACCACCTCCTCCTTCTTCCCCTCCTGCTCCTCCTTCTCTTCCTCCTCCACCACCTCCTCCTCGTCCTCCTCCTCCACCAACACCACTCCACCACACCGCGTGGGCTACCTTTATTATCTAGGGAATGTTGGAAGGAAGCAGCTGTGTTATAAGCAGCTGCTGGTGTGGATGCGGTTGCTACGGGGCCGGGCCCCGGAGTCGCTCGGGATATCCGAGTGGCTATCATTGGTGGCAGACAGTGGGTTTGGATCTGAAGCCAGCCTCTTGTGTCTGACGTCGGGTTAACCCTGCCGTTGACACGAGTGATGTTTTCTTGCGGAAAGCCGCGGGGGGGGGAGTTCGTGGGTGACATCATCGTCGCCGGAACAAACGCAGCGATGTGGTTCTGGACAACCGTGAACTTTCCCTGAGTGTGACTCCAGGCTACGCGAGTCCACCTCCCTGCAGTAGTGCAGGGCAACCTGAACAAGATCCTACACACATACGTGTGTATACCAGCGCTATCGGTGTAACATGGTAGACACCCCGCCCCCATGAAAAACGCCCCCCCCCACCCCAACAAAAACACCAACCCCCATGACAAACGCCCCCTAATGACAAACGTCCCGCCATGTCAAACGCCCCCCCCCCCAATGACAAACGCCCCCCATGTCAAACGTCCCACCATGACAAACATCCCTCATGTCAAACGCCCCCCATGACAAACATGCCCCCATGACAAACATCCCAGGTGAAATACCCATGCGCATGCGTCCTGCTAGACGTGCCGACACCCCATGTACTAGGTATAGTAAGTGTACTAGGTGGATGTTTTGCTAAGAGTGTTGAGACGTCGTGCGGGGAGTCGGGGCATGAGCGCGTGCGTACGTAGGCAGCGCACGTTCCCGCGGACATGAACGCCTCTTTACACTAACCTGCAACACTGCACGGCGCGTGAGCTGCCTGTGAAACACACTCATCGGCTCGCAAGCGATTGATGGATGAACGGACGGACGCATGGACGGGAAGAGCGGAACGACAGACAGACGAACGGACACATGGACGGGAAGAGCGGATAGACAGACTGAGTGTTAACTGCACAGACAGACGAACGGACGGATGGACAGACTGAGTGTTGTTGCGTGTTAACTGCGTGCAGCACACGTGAAGCCATGAGAGACACACGTTCCGTCGTTACCGTTGAAAACGGGAGGCAGCAATGCGGCGGAGCATCGCTGTTGCTGCTGTTGCGGTTGCTGCTGATGATGTTGCTGATGATGATGATGCTGCTGCTGCTGATGATGATGATGCTGCTGCTGCTGCTGCTGATGATGATGATTATGCTGCTGCTGCTGATGCTGCTGCTACTGCTGCTGCTGATGCTGCTGCTGCTACTACTGCTGCTGCTGCTTCTGATGCTGCTGTTGCTGCTGCGCTGCTACTGCGCTGCTACTGCTGCTGCTGCTGCTACTGCTACTACTACTGCTGCTGCTACTGCTGCTGCTACTGCTGCTGCTGCTGCTGCTGGTACTGTTGCTGCTGCTGCTGCTGCTGCTGCTGCTGCTTACTACTACTGCTTGCTGCTGCTACTACTATACTACTACTACTACTACTACTACTACTAGCTACAGCTACTACTACTACTACTATCTCTGCTGCTGCTGGCTGCGCTCGATTGCGCTGCTACTGCTGCTTCTACTGCGTACTGCTACCTAATACAAAGTACTATTGCTGCTGCTGCTGGCTGCTGCTGCATGCCTGCTGCTGGTGGTGTGTGTGTGACTGTTGCTGCTGCTGCCCGGCTGCTACTGCGCTGCTACTGGCTGCTGCTGCATGCTGCTGCTGCTACTCACTGACTGCTGCTGCTACTATAGCTTACTGCTGCGGCTACTACTACTACTTACTGTTGCTGCTGCTACTGCTGGCTGCTCTGGCTGCTCTTGCGTTGCTGCTGGTGCTGCTGCTGCTGCCTACTGCTACTGCTACATGCTGCTACTGGTTTACTGCTACCCTGTGCTGCTACTGCTGCTGCTGCTGACTGCTTACTACATCCTGCTGCTGCTGCTACTACTGCTGGCTACTACTGCTACTACTGCTAACTACTGCTGCTGCTGCTGCTACTCTGCTGCTGCTGCTGCTGCTTGCTGCTGCTGCTGCTAGCTGCTGAATGCTGCGCTCGCTGCTGCTGCTGCTGCTCGCTAGCGAAGCCGTTTTCTCCAATTTGCCAGCCGCAGCTGCTAAGTCACTTCGCTTACCGCCACCTCTCTGCGTCAGGCCACTAAGGACTGCACTCACTCACACTAAGGAGGGGCAGAAGAGCCCTGCATCGGATCAGACGGTCGAGGGCACGGTGGGGGGGCGAGGCGGGGGGGGGAGTATTGGATTAATAGCGGGAGACCGGTGGGGGGCGGGTGAGTATTTTTTATAGGGGAACGGGGTGGGGGTCGCGGGA
>NW_014578125.1:24632-25326 GCF_000485595.1 Priapulus caudatus
CTCCCCTCCTACCTGCTTCCTCCTCCACGCCCTCCCCTCCTACCTGCTTCCTCCTCCACGCCTTCTCCTCCTACGTGCTCTCTCCCCCACGCCTTCCCCTCTTACCTGCTCCCTCCTCCACGCCATCCCCTCCACCCTTTCCTTCCTGCGTGCTCCCTCCTCCACCATTCCCCTCCTACGTGCTCTCTCCCCCACCATTCCCCTCCTCTACCCTTCCCCCTGCCTGCTCCCTCCTCCACCCTTCCCCTCCCCTACCCTTCCTCCCTACGTTCTCCCCCACACACCTCCTCTACTACGTGCCCCCTCGCCCATCCCCCTAGGTTCCCCCCTGCGTGCTTGCAGCCGCACCCTGCTCTGGTTCGGCAGCAGTGGAGAGCGATTACATGGTGCAGTAGAATAGATACTCTCAGCAGAGTCTTACTCGTCGCCAAGTCTACGATCAGCAAATGTTTGCTCACGTTCACACTTGTTCTGCAGAGAGCGAGATAAAGTCAGCGAGAAAGAAAGGGGAAGGATTACCAGAGGGAGGGAGAGAAAGAGGGAGATAAAGGGTGGGTGAGAGAGGGAGAGGGGAGAGAGAGGGTGCGTAAAAGAGAGAAGGTGGGTGAGAGAGAGGGTGGGTGTGAGAGAGAGAGAGAAGGTGGGTGAGAGAGAGGAGGGGAGGGGGGGGAAAGTGGGTGGGTGAGAGAGAGAG
>NW_014578125.1:29100-30906 GCF_000485595.1 Priapulus caudatus
GGGGGCGGGGGCGGGGTAGAGTATTAGATTATAGCGGGGGACAGGGGGCAAGGCGTTTCGCTGAGTAAATAGAGTAGCGCTGCCGAGCGCTGATAGTGCGTCGCCACGTCGTCACGGCGACGACGACGCGTGGTCGGCTGCTGCTGCTGCTGCTGCTGCCGCGTGACGTCATCGACAATGCATGAGGAGCAGACAATGAGAATACTATTATTGGTGGATAATCGCGTGTCTTGTCTTTGTTAATTAATACTTTACATTGTTAATTAATACTTTACGCTGTTAGATAGTAGTGTAAGCGTGAGATGAGGAGCGGTGAAGGTGAACCTACACTTTACTGCCCCACACGCGTAATTGTGCGTGGAAGCAATCTGTTACAATAGTAGTGATTAGTAGCGGTAGCAGTAGCGTAGAGCGTGACAATTGTGACACTACATGTACGTACACACGAGGCGGAATCTGCACACACGGCTGGTCATCAGGCCTCCCTTGCCTAGGTGTTTTAACGTTTTTATTATGGGATTTCTACTCAGAAACTCAATCCAAAAAATATAGCGAAATATTGTCTCACCTCACAGGGGATATATCACTGATTACACTAACTTTAAAAACACTAAGATTTTCTGCAGTTATAGCAGTTATAGAAAATTAGATATGAACACTTCGTATCACACCGAAAATAACATCGAGTCGCGAGATTTGTTCAATGTGTCAACTTGTAATTTGTCGATGCAAACGAGATTTTGCGAGAGCCGTAAGTTTGTGGACGACAGCTGGCGCTAATAGCGCTACTAACTGGTCCAAGATGACAAGAAAAGGCTCGCTGGTAATCGAACTTGCATGTTTTTGGTGAATACGAAGGTTCTAGTAATACATTTTATCGTTACTCTAGACAGTTGCTGCTACTCAAGCAATAACGGTAGGTAATTGGGAAACACTCGATAATTCTCGTAAATATGGCTTTAATATTTGAGCCAAGGCGTGATCCACCAAGGCTATTTTTAGCTACCTACGGTAAAATGTTAGCGACTTGGCATTTCCACTTTACTATATCATATGTGCTAAACAAGGCATGGACAGGTGGCGGGGTTATATGGGAAAAAGAGTTGTATTGTCGCAGCAACAGTTATAATGTCATATTTTTGCTCGTTTAAGTCGTAAAAATACACGTGCGTTACGAATATGAAAGGACTAGGTGACGCAATTTGTTAATTCTTACACGAAAACTGCAATTTGTCCATGGCTCGTTGTTCAATTGTAACTTTGTGCGCAGTTAAATCATTCGCCAAATTTATTCGCGAGGTAGCGTAATAAATCCGTCACTGTTGTTTATTCATCGCCTGTTGTCAAACGCCAGTGGGCAGCCCTTGCATGACGACAGTAGTTGAGAGGGTAAGCACCGCCCCCTCCCCCCTCAAGCTCCCCTTCCTCACCCTCACATGCATGTATACCAACCTCCCTGCTCTCCCTCACGTGCTCCGCGCCTTAATTCCCCTCCTACGTGCTCCCTCCTCCACGCCCTCCCCTCCTACCTGCTTCCTCTTCCACGCCCTACCTTCCTGCGTGCTTTTTCCCCCACGCCTTCCCCTCCGACGTGCTCTCTCCTCCACGCCTTCCCCTCCTACCTGCTCCCTCTTCCACGCCCTCCCCTCCTACCTGCTTCCTCCTCCACGCCTTCCACTCCTACGTGCTCTCTCCCCCACGCCTTCCCCTCCTACCTGCTTCCTCCTCCACGCCCTCCACTCCTACGTGCTCTCTCCCCCACGCCCTCCCCTCCTACCTGCTTCCTCCTCCACGCCTTCCACTCCT
>NW_014578125.1:37673-41812 GCF_000485595.1 Priapulus caudatus
CTCTCTCTCTCTCTCTCTCTCTCTCTCTCTCTCTTTCTCTTCCCCTCTCGTTCTCTCTCTCTCCTCTCTCTCACGCTCTTTCTCTCGCTTTCTCCCCTTCTTTCTCGCTATCTTTCTCGCTCTCTCTGTGCCCCGTGCGTGCGTGCTGGCGCTGGCGGGAAATTGGCAATCATTGCATGAAGCATACTACTGTTCCCCGCGTGCAGACTGTTCTGTGCAGACGCGCTCGCTAGCCGAGCACTGTGTGATGATTCACCTTCTTCCCATCCACACCCATCCAGCTTCGCGTCTTCTTCCTCCTCCTTCTCCTCCTCCTCTTCTTGTTCCTTTCCCTCTACCTCCTCCCATTCTATTCTTCTTCATTCACCGCCTCCTCTCCCTCGTCCTCCTTCTACTCCTTCTCCACGCAATTCTATTTCTTCTCTTACCCTCCTACCCTCTTTACTCCTCTTATTCTTCTTCCTCCTCCTCCGTTCTCTTCATGCCACTCACCGCGTCTGCGAGTTGTGCGGGAGATGCTGCAGGAATCTTTAGTGTATGGCTTCTTTCCTCGAGGATGCTGTGAGAGCGATGATGCGGAAGTAGAGGCTTGGTCACCACGGCCCGGTTGGTGCCGACGCGACGGAAGCCTGATGGCTTCTTCCCACCATCCCACGAGCATCGCAGGGGAAGCTGCGACCGCGAGGATGTGGGGTGTGGGCGCATGTCGGGATGCAGCTGCGTGGCCCGGCAGCAGTCGCGAAGCCAATTACCAGCTTCATTACCGTGGCGCCCTCCCGCCCGCCTGCACGCGTGCCATCCCGCCCGGCCGGGTAGACAGACAGACAGGCATACACGCGTTTCATCACGGCAAACAATACATGTTTGGTGATGCGAGGGAGAAACACTGCCCTACCTCCCTGCATTCTCCGACTCCCTCCCTGATCCCACCAACCCTCATCACTGTACTACACTCACGCAACAATACGCTTAGGTAATGAATTGCTGGGACAACTCCGCACATGCAGGTCTGTTCCACGCGCTACATAGAAGCTGGTGTGGACTCGTGCCTCTCCATCCTACCTCCTACCTCCTCCCCCTCCCCCGCCCCGTCCCCCTCTCCCCAGGGGGCGCTTGCTCTCCTCGCAATCCTCTGCTTCCGCATCCTTGAGGAAGGAAGCCATGCAGGAAAGATTGCTGCAGCATCTTCTGCACAACTCTGCCTCCGCACGCGCTGCATAGCAGCTGGTGTGGAGTCGTGCCTCTCCATCCTACCACCGCCTCCCCCTCTCCCACTCTCCCCCTCTCGCAGGGGACGCTCGCTCGTCACTTGCGTCACGTGCGCAGCAGCAGACGACCGTCGGTTCTGCTGCTGCGTCCAGCTCTCGCGTTTATTTGGATTCTATTTCTGCCAACAACGAGAGAGTTAGAGACGTCGCCACTTGAAATTCACAGCGGAGTGTGCGGGTGGTGCGTGGGCAGCTGGAAATGCGGGGGAGGGGTAGAGGAAAGGGGGAGGGGTTGAGATGACAGCGGAGTGTGAGGGTGGTGCGTGGGTGGCTAAAAATGTGGGGGGTAGAGAAAAGGGGGAGGGAGTGGGGTCGAGTGGGAGCGGCAGTATGTCAGGGTGAAAGCGGGGGTCACGCTGGGCGAGGGCGAGCCTGGACGCTGTTGGGCGAGGCAGGGGGCGTGGCCGAATTTGCTGCTTATGGTGAGGCCAGAGCTAAGAAAGCGGCATGACAGAGTGCGGTAGTGGCGGAGACGGCGGCGGCGGCGGTAGCGGTGGCTGTGGCGGTGGTGGTGGTGGTGGTGGTGGTGGTGGAGGCGGCGGCGGCGGCGGCGGCGGCGGCGACGGTGGGTGCAGCGGCCATAGTCGTAAGACACAGCGATTCACAGAAACTGCGACTGCTGGCGTAGGGACTCTACTCGTGCGTGCGGTTTCCATTATTTTGCGTTTTAATTAAAAATGTTCTCCATATTATTATGTGATGTAATAATTTATGGGTGATGCTCATGGTGTCAGGGAGGCGGGGGGGGGAGTCTAGAGGGAATTGCCTTCATCCGGCGTGAGTTAGGGTTTCTATGCTGCAGTTATCCGGCAATGAATCACTGAATTATGGCGACATTCCCGCATAGGCGCGTATTCGCTCATTAGCACTGATTGTCTGATTAATATGCGTAACTCGCAGCGGTTATTGCATCGCATTATTGTATGGACTTAGTTGCTTATTATAAGAAATCGCCCGCCTGTATTTAAACGGCGTTAATATCGTGGTACTAGTTGCTGTCAAAACCCTTCACACGCTTACTGTGTGCTATACTACTACTGCTGCTGCTGCTGCTGCTGCTGCTGCTGCTGCTGCTGCTGCTGCTGCTGCTGCTGCTGCTGCTGCTGCTGCTGCTGCTGCATCTCTCTCTCTCCCTCTCGCTGCCCTCTTTCTCTCTCTCTCGCTTCCTGTATTTCTCTCTGCGTTTCTATTGTTGTATTTATTGTGCGTGGCCAGGGCCATGGTTCAGCTGCTGCTGCATTGTTGTTGCTATCACTTCCTAACAAACGCAGCAGTACAGGGGGTTACCTGCGTGTCACCGTTAGATCCGGTTTCAACGACATGTCAAGATTGCCCGCAAACTTTCCCAAGCCCATCTCTGCACATGCGCGTTCGCCGCTCAGCCTCCGTTCCCGCGTCGCCCCCTTCGCCGCCCGCGAATTTTTTTTCCCCAAACGGTAAAACATATAAAACCTTTAAAACAAGAGAACAAACGCCATTTGTAAATGTTTGTTTTGGTTTATGGCCGCTAGATAAGTAAGTTTTCTGATGTATTTTCTATGAAAAACATATTTTTATCATTATTAGTATAGCATATAATATCACTATAATTGCAATTCTTTGTGCAAATGTGTTATTTTCATCTCAATCTTAAGTTATGAGAGGGTCTGGGCTTATAGCTGCCAAGTTTGGTTTAGTTAGGAACTGATAATACGATTAGCGTATCGTTCTGCGTATACGGCAGTATTAACAGGCATCAGGATATGCAGTGTATACGCAATCGTAATCGTTATCGTCATCGTCATCGTCGGTGTTTCGTACACGTTCGTGGTGATCGACGTAATAAAGCTTCGAAGAGACAGATTCTGTTGGTGACGCATACATCTTGATTTCGTTGACTACATCCTACATACGTACGTATACGTACTCGTACTATAGTATAGCACTTCGCTCTGTCGCAGGAGGAAGGAGCGAAGGGCTATAGTACTAGAGTTATAATACGTACTCGTACTCGTTTACGCTAGCTAGACTGAGCAAAAAGTAAACAAACATTTGTTATTAAACAACACTTGTGTTACTGTTAGTACTTGTCTACATTTGAAAATACATGTACACAAAAAATTGTAATTATAGTGATATTATCATATATTATATTTTATATTAATGAGTAAAATGGGTTTTGAAATACATCAAAAATGAAAAATACATCAGAACACTTTTTGTTCAGTCTAGCGTCAACGAGTACGAGTACGTATAGCTCTAGTACTATAGCCCTTCACTCCTTCCTCCTGCGACGGCGAAGCGAAGGGCTATTGTACGAGTGCGTCTATACGTACGTAACTATGTAGTATTACGAGAGCTCAGACCCTCTCATAACTTAGGATTGAGATGAAAATAACACATTTGCACAAGAAATTGCAGTTATATTAATATTATAAAATATGTGTTTTGTATGGAAAATACATCAGAAAACTTACTTATCTAGCGGTCATAAACCAAAACAAACATTTACAAATGGCGTTTGTTCTCTTGTTTTGAAGGTTTTCTTCAGTCAAGGCAAATCGAAGCAGCCAATCAGAAGGCGCTAAATTCTTCGCTATGTTATACCGTTTGGGGAAAAAAAATTCGCCTCCGCCCAGGTGCGTGAGAGGATGTTGCACGAGGAAACCATGAAGCCAGTGTAAAGCGCTGCATCATGTGCCCACGGAAAACACCCCCGCGCCGCCTGACAAATCTTCCCTCCTCCTCTCTCTTCTCCTTCGTCCTCCCTTCAGTTCTCTCTCTCTTTCTTTCTTTCGCCGTCTCTCTCTGTCTCTCTCCTCTCTCTCTCTCTCTCTCGCGTGCTCGCTTTCTCTTTCTCTCTCTCTCTCTCTCTCTCTCTCTCTCTCTCTC
>NW_014578125.1:42655-46906 GCF_000485595.1 Priapulus caudatus
CATGGCATAGCATGACATGCGATGGATGGATGGATGGATGGATGGCTGGCTGGCTGGATGGATGGATGGATGGATGGATGGATGGCAGGATGGATGGATGGATGCATGCATGGATGCATGGATAGATACATAGATAGATAGATAGATTTTGCGGTATTTTCCTTTCAACCAAGTGGTCACCAACTGAGCACTTTTTCCCATGCTCACTTATAGAATTGCGCTCTTTGTTTCCTCCCAAAATGTTTTTTTTTGTTTCTGTTTTTTTTTCAGTTACATGAAATATTTAGCTTCAACTGTGTCACATACATGAAGTTTATATTTAAAGATAACATTTGCTGGTTCTACGGGTATATCTGCTAGTGGACTACAATCGGAGTAGCAGCGGTAACCTTGATATGCAGAGGTAACCTTGATTAGCACAGGTAACCTTGATTAGCAGAGGTAACCTTGATCAGCACAACTAACCTTGATTAGCAGAGTTAACCTTGATTAGCACAGGTAACCATGGTCAGCACAGGTAACCTTGATCAGCACAGGTAACCTTGATTAGCACAGGTAACCTTGCCTGACGTCAGCGTCATTCGCGCGTGTGTGTGTGTGTATGTGTGTGACAATGACTGCAGGCAGGCGCGCGAGCGAGCGCGCGCGCGGGGCTGTACGCCGCTAACAAACTTGATTAGCGCAGCATCCGCGAACGCTGCGGCCCGCATCCTCGCCACCAATTCCCATCATCATCGGCGTCGTCGGGGAGGGATGCTGCTGCGAGGCTGGGCTTCACGAATCACTTATCGGCTCGCGCGGCAACGGCGCAGCGTGTCGCGATCGCTCATTATCCACGATCCGCAGCGAGCTGCTATAATTGATATACAGGCTGCGAATAATAATTATAATACACGGCGTGTGAGACAGTGTGAAGCGGCGTGAGACGGTGTGCGTGCGTGTGAGGCGATGTGCGTGCGTGTGAGGCGATGTGCGTGCGTGTGAGGCGATGTGCGTGCGTGTGAGACGTGTGTGCGTGCGTGTGAGACGGTGTGCGTGCGTGTGAGGCGATGTGCGTGCGTGTGAGACGTGTGTGCGTGCGTGTGAGACGGTGTGCGTGCGTGAGCCAGTGTTCTGTTGTACCCATGCAGTGCAGTGGTTTTCTTTTCAGTTACATGAAATATTTAACTTTATCTGTGTCACTTACATGGAGTTTATATTTAAAGACAACATTTGCTGGTTCTACGGGTATACTTTCTGCTAGTATATATAAAGTTGTTCAGCCGAATTAATTCGTACTCGCATAACTAGAGCACTCCGCAGCCTAGAGGAAAACTAAAGATATTTTCAGAATCACCACGTCTGGGAGATGGTTCTGGCTGACACAAAAATTTTAAAAAGTTAAAAAGTTAAAAATAAAAAATAAAATTATTCGTCAATAGATGGCGGTGCGTACAGCCTAACATCTCCAACGTATCAATCATGTTCTGTAACCATACCGCCCCAGTAGCCGAATGCATAAAGCATCGGACTCCAAAACCATTGATTCTGGGTTCGAATCCCACTTCGCGATATGCTGTTTTTTTACTTTTGGACTGTTTAGTATGTACTTCTGCCACTTCACCGTTAATTTCAAAATTAAAATTTTTTTACTACATTTAAACGTTTAGGAAAAATCCAGAATCAACTATGGTAATATGGCGCTGACTTCAGTTGCAGTTGGAGTATTGTATCGTCTCAGGTCTGTTGTGGGATCTGCTCGGAGTACAAATTGCATGGGTACTGATGATTCATTTTGTATACATTCTGCAGCGTGTTTGTATGCATGTGCAAAAGGATTGCACTGATGTAACATTGACTGCAAGGTGGGGATTAATGGTGGGGAGAGTGCATTGTTCCAGGCTATTCTGTTTGCAGTCTCTTGTTGTGTGTCATGAAAGTATATTTGTGCGAACTGTGGCCTTTGGCCTTCCTCGGGGAAAAGGTGGCCAATACGATGATATATATATATATTGCCTTGAATGCGAAATGTGTATGGGCCTCTATTTGGTAGGTGTTGTTCATTGACACCAAGTGATGCAAATGCCAAACCTGAATTAATTGTAAGCACGAATGTTAGTACGGAATTCCTTTTCCTTAGAGGTGTTTGAAGTATAGAGTTCTTGGAGTATTTGTGGAGGGTCGGCAATACTGGGTATTGCAATTTTGCCCTGATTACAGCGTAAAGAAAAAGCTGCATTGTGGCTTAAACGGCCCTTAAGTTAACAAAATCACATTTTCGGAGGTTACATTTTCTTCCAAAGTTGAGAGGCAGGATACGGAATCATTGTCGACACGTGGTGTACGTTTCACGCCCAGCCATTCACCCCCTCCGGAGTTTTTAGCCGAAATGTCTTACTTTAATAGTATAACGGTGTGCGTGCGTGTGAGACGGTGTGCGTGCGTGTGAGACGGTGTGTGTGCGTGTAAGACGGTGTGCGCTCGTGTGAGGCGGTGTGCGTGCGTGTGAGACGGTATGCGCGCGTGTGAGACAGTGTGCGCACGTGTGCGTGCGTGCGAGACTTTGCGCGCGTGTGCATGGACGTACTCGTCGCTCATTTCATGAGAATTATTGCGTGGACATCATCCACGTTCGTGTGTAGAACTGGACTCTATACCTATTATGACTCTACCCTCCCTCTTGCCCCGCCAATTCTCCCTAATTATAAGTCTGCCTATCTACCGTAGTACGTCACTTAAAACTCGCCTGCCAGTGACTCCGTGTCGCCTCTGACCCCGCTGACGTCACGCGTGCTATACTCACCGACGAAGGTCGTGTAGACGCCTAGCGGCATGACGAGTCCAGCGACTAGCAGGTCGGAGATGGCGAGCGACATGAGGAAGAAGTTAGTCATGTTCTGTAGCTTGCGGTCCATGACAATGGCGACGCACACCATCACGTTGCCGACGATCGAGACGACGATGATGATGCACAGCGCCAGCGCCCCCCAGCGGTAGCTCAGCTGCTGCTGCCCGTGCTGCCCCCCGGCGGCCGCCGCGTCGCTCGCGTTGCCAGCACCCCCTGGTGGCCACGACGCATTGGCGTCGCCGAGCACTGCGCTGCCGTTCTCCCACAAAGACATGTTTCAGCGGGTGAGCGCAGAGAGAGAGGGCGCCACTGGGCAGCGGGTGAGCGCAGGGAGAGGGCGCCACCGGGCGGCGGGTGAGCGCAGGGAGAGGGCGCCACTAGGCGGCGGTCAGCAGCCGACAGCTGGCATGGACAACGCTCGCTGGCGCATATGCGGCGTGGTGTGGTGTCACACTGTGTGGTTGCTATCACACTATGTAATGTCTAGCACACTGAGTGATGTCTAGCACACTGAGTGATGTCTAGCACGCTGAGTGATGTCTAGCACACTGAGTGATGTCTAGCACGCTGAGTGATGTCTAGCACACTGAGTGATGTCTAGCACACTGAGTGATGTCTACACACTGAGTGATGTCTAGCACACTGAGTGATGTCTAGCACACAGAGTGATGTCTAGGTCTGTGTGCTAGACATCACTCAGCGTGCTAGACATCACTCAGTGTGCAGCGTGCTAGACATCACTCAGTGTGCTAGACATCACGTGCTAGACATCACTCAGTGTACTAGACATCACTCAGTGTGCTAGACATCACTACTGCGTGGTGTCTTGTACCAAGTCTCAGTCACAGGATGACGTCTCACGCGGTGTCTCGTGTGATGTCTCAATGATGCGGTGCCTCGTGTGATGTCTCAATGACGCGGTGTCTTGTGCAATGTCTCAAAGACGCTGTGTCTCATGCGGTATCTCGTGCAATGTCTCAATGACGTGGTCTCTCGTGTGATGTCTTAATGATGCGGTATCTCGTGCACTGTCTCAATGACGTGGTGTCTCATGCGGTGTCTCGTGCACTGTCTCAATGACGAGGTGTCTCACGTAAGCGCACGTCGAGTGTGACTCGCAGCATTGCACTTGAGTGGTCTCTCAGATGCCTCCACAGCTGCTACCGTGAGCTTGCTGGTGGGAAGGGCTTCTCAGGATGGTTTTCCTGGAAAGGAATTGTCAAGTGTAGTCACATTATGCAGTAACGATTTTACAAGGACCCGTTGTAGGCTTGATTAGAAAGAGGAAGAGAAAGGGCAAAAGTAAAAGCTAGAAAGAAAGGAAGAGAGATAGAGAGAGAAGGAGAGACAGAGAGAGAGGGAGAGAAGGAGAGAAAGAGAGATCGAGAGAGAGAGAGAGAGAGAGAGAGAGAGAGAGAGAGAGA
>NW_014578125.1:46916-47565 GCF_000485595.1 Priapulus caudatus
AGTGAGACGGTGTGCGTGCGTGTGAGACGGTGTGCGCGCGTGTGAGACTGTGTGCGTGCGTGTGAGACGGTGTGCGTGCGTGTGAGACGGTGTGCGCGCGTGTGAGACTGTGTGCGTGCGTGTGAGACGGTGTGCGTGCGTGTGAGACGGTGTGCGCGCGTGTGAGACGGTGTGTGTGCGTATGAGACGGTGTGCGTGCGTATGATACGTGTGTGCGTGCGTGTGAGACGTGTGTGCGTGCGTGTGAGACGGTGTGCGCGCGTGTGAGACGGTGTGCGCGCGTGTGAGACGGTGTGCGTGCGTGTGTGACGGTGTGCGTGCGTGTGAGACGGTGTTCGCGCGTGTGAGGCGGTGTGCGTGCGTGTGTGCGCGCGTGTGAGACGGTGTGCGCGCGTGTGAGACGGTGTGCGCGCGTGTGAGACGGTGTGCGTGCGTGTGAGACGGTGTGCGTGCGTGTGAGACGTGTGTGCGTGCGTGTAAAACGGTGTGCGTGCGTGTGAGACGGTGTGTGCGCGTATGAGACGGTGTGCGTGCGTATGATACGTGTGTGCGTGCGTGTGAGACGTGTGTACGTGCGTGTGAGACGGTGTGCGTGCGTGTGAGACGGTGTGCGTGCGTGTGAGACGGTGTGCGTGCGTGTGAGACGGTG
>NW_014578125.1:48882-51427 GCF_000485595.1 Priapulus caudatus
GAGAGAGAGAGAGAGAGAGAGAGAGAGAGAGAGCGCGCGAGAGACAGATAGAGAGAGAGAGAGAGAGAGAGAGAGAGAGGGGGGGGGAGAAAGAGAAGAAGCGTGAGGGGAGATCCGAAAAAGAAAATGGGAGAAAGACAGAGAATTCCGGGAACAAAAGACACCCGAAATGAGAAGCAATAAAATGGCAAGCTAACGGCTGATACACTGTATATAGTTAGCTTACGTTTAAAGAGGTTAATTCAATTTGGCGCGCCGCTTTCAGCATGCTGACTCAATCCTAATAACAATTCTGAGCGGCTTTTTTATTGAAGTAGGACATAAATTCTCTTACAGTTCAATCTTAATCAGGCCGCGATTGAAGCCACCCCATGGTAATTGAAAAGAAATTGTTAACAAGTTAAGATTTGCATTGTGCACGGAAGTGTGCGCCACGGTGTGCCTAACGAGGGCGTGTCACCTCAGATGTCACCTGTGACACCCGTGAAACGTAACACCCGCGATGACACATGCCTGTGACACATGTGACAACCGTGACGCCTGTGACAGCCGCGATGACACACATGACGCATGAGACACCTTTGACACCTGTGAAATCTCTCATGACACCCGTGACACCTCCGATGACACCCGTGACATCTGCCATGACACCCCTGACACCTGCCATGAAACCCGTGACACCTGCCATGACACCCGTTACATCTGCAATGACACCCGTGACATCTGCAATGACACCCGTGACATCTGCAATGACACCCGTGACATCTTCGATGCCGATGACAACCGTGACACCAGGTTTACCTGCGTTGACCAGTATTGAGGATGTGGATTACTTGCATTATATCAGCGTGCTGCACGTGTAGTAGGTTCTACCGTACTATAGTAGCTGACCCACTCGTTCTGCACTTTTCTCGCGCAGTAATCCAAATGGCCCGAAAATTTAACGTTGATTAAATAATACCGCTTTTCATTAAAATAGGTGCTACAGGTAAGCAGGGATGAGAATATTCCGCAGATCCGCGGAAATCCTCGGATTTCACAGTCCCAGGGTCGATTTTGTGAAACGTCTAAATCCGTTGAGAGAAAATTTTAGGGGGGTTAGAATGTACAAATTTTCATTTTACAGTCCAACAGTACCTTCCTTTAATAACATTGTGATAGAGTTCGCTTTACAATATAGACACGGCTTAGTTCACTGTTTGAGATTGTCAGACGTTGGCCAGTGTGTGCTTTTTTTGACGCTGCAAGTGTGTGTGTGTGTATGTGTGCCGCGCGTGCTACGCAGGCCGGATATAGTACGCGATCGATCGATCGTGTACATCAAAAGCCGCCGCGTCACGCGTGGCCTTGAGCATGAGGATCGTTTTATGAAGTAGCCGGCCCAGGCTCTGCGACTGTTTCACGTGTTAGGAAACGTAGGTACGAACTGCTTCACTACTCGCCAACGAAGTTGAAAGTTCTGTTTATAACACATATATACATAACCATAAAAGGTGGTGTCGCGAGCTGCCTTTTTCGGTGACCTTTGAAAACGATAAAAAAATTAATGTTGCGCGATCGCGCCCTAGCTCCTAGGGTGTTAGGAATATTATATCATGTATAGTGCGCGCAAGGGAGGATTTTTGGGGAACCTTTGGCGTAGCAAATAAAGCGTTTCCTTTCCTGATGTCTGATCACTGTGGGGCTCACAGACTTGCCTTGGCAGCAGGACAAGCCGCTAAAGTTGTTCAATATGATAAAATATCTGCTGTAGTGACCAGAAACAAATTTGAAACTGCCTGGACAATAAACATCTTATATTATATAAAGGTTAGCCTTTGGGACAGTGTGGAAGTGTACATTAAAATAATTTTGTTTGCAGAATATAAGTAAATTTTTGTATTTATTATTAATTCTAGTGTTATGATAACGACACATATAGTGTTATGATATGCAATATATACTCCCTGCAGTGTACTGTAATATGCTCTGTAACAATTCTGTTCTGTATGTGTCTCCTAATGCAATTTTATCCCTTGTAAGTTGTAAAAATTCAAAAACTTCCTGAACCCCCTGAGCAGGCTTTGCCCTAGACTTGACCGCCCCCCCCCCCCCGCTACCCGCCCCCGCTACCCCCCCCCCCGCTGGACCCCGGCTATTTTCAGCTGAAAACACAAATTGTCATTCCCATGATCCATCCCTGGGTAAGGTAAGCTGTACGGGGCTGTTTGCAACTAGCTATGCTCCATCGTAATTTGAGCAGGCACATGCATGCACTGATTACACGTACATTTGTCATCGTATGGATTCACATTGTGGATTTACTCTCAAAATTTGCTCTCATTTAAAAATTTTCATGTCATGATCAGCCGTCTCTGTTTCTCTCTCGTTCTCATCCTTTCTCTCTATCTTTCTATCTCGCTATCTCTCCCTCTGTCTATCCCTCGTTCTCTCTCGTTCTCTTTCTCTCTCTCTCTCTCTCTCTCTCGCTATCTCTCCCTCTGTCTATCCCTCGTTCTCTCTCGTTCTCTCTCTCTCTCTCTCTCTCTCTCTCTCGCTATCTCTC
>NW_014578125.1:51437-53757 GCF_000485595.1 Priapulus caudatus
TGAGTGATGTCTAGCACACTGAGTGATGTCTAGCACACTGAGTGATGTCTAGCACACTGAGTGATGTCTAGCACGCTGAGTGATGTCTAGCACGCTGAGTGATGTCTAACACACTGAGTGATGTCTAGTACACTGAGTGATGTCTAGCACACTGCGTGGTGTCTTGTACCAAGTCTCAGTCACAGGATGACGTCTCACGCGGTGTCTCGTGTGATGTCTCAATGATGCGGTGCCTCGTGTGATGTCTCAATGACGCGGTGTCTTGTGCAATGTCTCAAAGACGCTGTGTCTCATGCGGTATCTCGTGCAATGTCTCAATGACGTGGTCTCTCGTGTGATGTCTTAATGATGCGGTATCTCGTGCACTGTCTCAATGACGTGGTGTCTCATGCGGTGTCTCGTGCACTGTCTCAATGACGAGGTGTCTCACGTAAGCGCACGTCGAGTGTGACTCGCAGCATTGCACTTGAGTGGTCTCTCAGATGCCTCCACAGCTGCTACCGTGAGCTTGCTGGTGGGAAGGGCTTCTCAGGATGGTTTTCCTGGAAAGGAATTGTCAAGTGTAGTCACATTATGCAGTAACGATTTTACAAGGACCCGTTGTAGGCTTGATTAGAAAGAGGAAGAGAAAGGGCAAAAGTAAAAGCTAGAAAGAAAGGAAGAGAGATAGAGAGAGAAGGAGAGACAGAGAGAGAGGGAGAGAAGGAGAGAAAGAGAGAATCTCTCTCTCTCTCCTCTCTTCTCCTCTCCTCTCTCCTCTCTCTCTCTCTCTCTCTCTCTCTCTCTGTCTCTCTCTCTTTCTCTCTCTTCCGCCTCCCTCTATCTCCCCTCTCTCTCTTCCGCCTCCATCTTTCTCACCATCTCTCTTGCCTGTCTCTAGGGGCTATTATTTCCCTCTCTCTATGTAATATTTAATGAACCGCTCGTCGCTAGAGTGTCGCGGCCACCACCGTTGCTACGGCAACAAAAGACGCGACGACCATTTTACGTTTGCCGCCGCCGACGACGACGACGGCAAATGAAAACGCGACTGGGAATTCTAGGCGGCGTTGCGCGAAAAGAAGCTTTTAGCCTCGAAGGAGCGCAGCATTCATTGCCCTGCCCGTGATTGGGCGAGGGCGTTTCTTTTTGTCTCTGTCTCTCTCTCTCTCGCTCTCTCTCTCTCTCTCTCTCTCTCCCTTTCTCTTCTCATTGCTTCAGGGCTTTATTTGATGGATGGAATTATTTCGAAGTTATTCGTTATATCTTCATTATTCTTTTTTTTCATTTCATTTATTTTCGCAGCGTGTTTTAGAACACACGCAGTGAGCGTTAGAGAGAGAAGGGGAGGGGAGAGACTTGGTAATGTAATCACTCTAAAAGATAACGAATACAAGCAGCGATAGGGAAAAGACGAGAGGGATCAGAACAGCCGCAGTAAGCAGCGATAGCAGTCGTACACCTACCACACGTGTCTGTGTGCTGCTTATGCAAGTAATTAACAGAGGAATTCTCTGGCACCGCCAACGTAACTCAAACACTATTCCGGAACAACTCTCGTACTCTTCGGCAAAAATTTCTAAAATCTTTTTTCATATGCATTAGTTTAGTTTGTAGCTTGAAGAATGAGTGGCGTAAGTCTGAGAAGTAATAATAAAACAGAAGCGTGGTGTGTGCCTCATGCATGCCTAGCAATGACAGGGGGTCTTAATCCGCAGGATTTGCGGCTAGGTCCGGCATATGTGAGTCGTCGGGCCGTGAGCTTACTGCAGCTAACCAAGCTGACGTTTATAATGCTCTCACACAACTATGAGCGTTGCGTAGAGACAGTGCTGCAAACCGAACCAGCGTAGCAGGCCTGCAGTGCGTGCGTGTATGTGTGTGCGCGTGTGTGTGTGTGTGTGTGTGTGCGTGCATGCGTGCGCGTGTGTGTGCGTGCGTGCGTGCGTGTGTGCGTGCGTGCGTGGGCGTGTGCGTGTGTGCGTGTAGATATGCCGCTAATCGTCCTCATCCGTGCCGACAGTGATGAGCAGCAGTGCGGTGCGGTGTACACGCATGTGTGCTGGCTTCAATGCAGTAGTCTTCCACGAGCAGACACGACGCTGACTCATGCTGCGCTCTTCGTGTGTTCTTCCGCACGTTCAGTCTGTCAGAGCCTCGTGAATGTAAGTCGCGTGTCTTTGGCGGTGCGTTGTGGAGTAGTCGCCCGTATGCGCGCCATGCGACCCCTGTGTGTGTGAGTAACGAGGAGAGCTAACGCCGTAATCGTCTGCGACTGCTGCTCTCTCTCTCTCTCTCTCTCTCTCTCTCTCTCTCTCTCTCTCTCTCTCTCTCTCTGTCT
>NW_014578125.1:55629-56877 GCF_000485595.1 Priapulus caudatus
CTTATCCCGAGCTAAAGTTATCCCGCTTCAGCAGTATGAAACGACTTATCCCGAGCTAAAGTTATCCCGCTTCAGCAGTATGAAACGACTTATCCCGAGCTAAAGTTATCCCGCTTCAGAAGCGGGCTAAAGTCATGCGCAGTATGAAACGACTTATCCCGAGCTAAAGTTATCCCGCTTCAGAAGCGGGCTAAAGTCGTTCGCAGTATGAAAGCAGCATTAGTCCCCTGCATCATCCTGCATCAGCCACTGCCTCCCGTATCCGCTCTCAGCCTGTCATTTTGTAATTGGCTTCACCTTCCCGTCTGCTCTTTTTCTCTCTCCCATCTCTTTCTCTTCCTCTTCTTCTCTATCTTCTCCCTCCCCCTGTCCCCCATCTCCCTTTGCCCTTCTCTTTTTTTCTCACACGCCTTTCCATCTCATTCTCTTTCTTTCTCACCTTTCCCCTCTCCCTCTCTCGCTCTCTCCCCTTCTCCCCTTCTCCCCTTCTCTCGCTGTGCATCACGCGTGCATGTAGGCGTGCGCGCGTTGATTGTGGTGCGGTTATAAGGCACCGCGCCTCCGTCTCTCTCTCGCTCCCCCTCTCCCTCCCTCCCCCTCTTTCTCCCTCCCCCTCTCGCTCTCTCCCCCTCATCTCGCTGTGCTTCACGCGTGCACGCAGCGATGCGCGCGTTGATTATGCCGCCGTGTCTCCGTCTCTCTCGCAGCTTCACCTTAATGTGCCGAGTCTAGTAGCTAATAACAGTCTTCTGCTCCAGTTCTCACATCTCGCTCGCTCGCTCGCTCGCCACCTGCACGCCTCGTGCACATTGTCACTGCAGCCGCGGCGCCGCTACCTCACAAGCTTCGCGACAGCGCGCGCGCGTACAAAGCCGCATTCATCCATCTCAGCGACGCGCGCGCGTGACAAAACTGTAGCCGTGGCGATGACCCAGCGTAGGCTTTGTCACGCCTGACGAGGACCTAATAATCGTCGCGACATAACCTAGAGGACAAACTGATCTTTGTGACAGACTGATCTTTGTGACAAACTGATCTTTGTGACAACGTAACCTTGGTGACAACCTAACCTTCGTGACAACCTAAACTTAGTGACGACCTAACCTTAGTGACGACCTAACAAAGGAGGGCGACGAAGCGTCGGCGGTGACGCGGTCGGCGCGCGTGCGTGCGTCAGGGTGCGACGCGGCGGTGACGCGGTCGGCGCGCGTGCGTGCGTCAGGGTGCGACGCGGCGGTGACGCGGTCG
>NW_014578125.1:60489-62167 GCF_000485595.1 Priapulus caudatus
TGCTGGGCATGTAGCGAAGTGACATATTCTTACGTCTGTCTGCTGGGCATGTAGCGAAGCGACATATTCTTACGTCTGTCTGCTGGGCATGTAGCGAAGCGACATATTCTTACGTCTGTCTGCTGGGCATGTAGCGAAGCGACATATTCTTACATCTGTCTGCTGGGCATGTAGCGAAGCGACATATTCTTACATCTGTCTGCTGGGCATGTAGCGAAGCGACATGTTCTTACGTCTGTCTGCTGGGCATGTAGCGAAGCGACATATTCTTACGTCTGTCTGCTGGGCATGTAGCGAAGCGACATATTCTTACATCTGTCTGCTGGGCATGTAGCGAAGCGACATGTTCTTACGTCTGTCTGCTGGGCATGTAGCGAAGCGACATGTTCTTACATCTGTCTGCTGGGCATGTAGCGAAGCGACATATTCTTACATCTGTCTGCTGGGCATGTAGCGAAGCGACATATTCTTACATCTGTCTGCTGGGCATGTAGCGAAGCGACATGTTCTTACGTCTGTCTGCTGCCCACCCCTAGGGTTCCAGGCGTTTAATCATGCTGCTGCTGCTGCTGCTGGTTGCTAGGTCGTGTTTGCTTGTGGCCCCGGGCTAGCGCGTCATTGGCAACCACCGCGGGGCTTAGCTGCGGTGATGTGCGACCTGCGCTGATTGCGCATGCGCGGATGCGCTCACATCTGTCCACTCCGTACGTGCGTGCGTGCTTGTTGGCGCGTGCGTGCATATGTGTGTTCGCTCGCCTCTCAGTCCACGTGGTGGTCCGTGCCTTCCTGCGTGCGTGCGTGAGCGTGTATGCCATTGTGTGTCCGTGCGTGCGTGCGTGCGTGCGTGCTTGTTGGGTGAGCGTGTGCGTGCGTGCGTGCGGGTGGGCAGGTCTTCCACGCGTGGTTGTGTGCGGGCGTGTACGTGCGTGTACGTGCACGCGTGAGTGCGCACATTATTCATACGACCGCTGGCAGGCATCTACGACTAATCACGATCATTGGAATGTCCGTGACAAGAGAGCACACGACATTAGGTGACGTGACATGAGACGACGTGAGATGACGTGAACTGAGACGACGTGAGATGACATGACATGAGACGACATTACATGACCATGACATGATACGACGTGACATGAGACGACATGATACGACGTGACATGAGACGACGTGAGATAACATGACATGAGATGACATGACATGAGACGACATTACATGACCATGACATGATACGACATGAGATTACATGACATGAGACGACATTACATGACCATGACATGATACGACATGAGATGGCACCTCATTAGATGTCATAACATGAGACGACATGACATGAGACGACGTGAGATGACATGGCATGAGACGGCATGAGATGACGTGACATGATACGATATGAGATGGCACCTCATTAGATGTCATAACATGAGCCGACATGAGATGAGACGACGTGAGATGACATGACATGAGACATAAGATGACGGGACATCATTTGCCATGGTATAATCATAATATGACATGAAATGATATGATATGAAATGTCATGATATGATATGGCATGAGATGACCTTCGTTGACATACGTTGGCAACGTGATATCCTTTCATACTATGTGATTTTATATCATCTCATGTCTCTCTCTCTCTCTCTCTCTCTCTCTCTCTCTCTCTCTCTCTCTCTCT
>NW_014578125.1:65134-66265 GCF_000485595.1 Priapulus caudatus
GAGCATGAGACAGCGATATTGCGAAGCGATGAGAGACTGAGAAGGAGAGAGAGAGAGAGAGAGAGAGAGAGAGAGAGAGAGAGAGAGATGGAGAGAGGGGAAGATATATATGCGTCAAAAATACATTATATAAACTCACTTCGTCGCTCGCGCGCGGGATAATCCGCACGTATGCAATCCTAGCACGGATCAGCTAATCCCCAGCAGGGATAATCCGCCTTGCCATCCTAGCAGCAACGAGCGATAATCCCCAGCAGGGATAATCCGCCTTGCTATCCTAGCAGGGATGAGCTAATTCCCAGCAGGGATAATCCGCATGCATGCAATCCTAGCAGCAACGAGGGATAATCCCCGGCAGGGATAATCCGCCCTGCTATTTATTACACTGGCGGCTATTCCCATGCGCTGGATCTGTCTCCGTCATACTAGCAGACAGACCGTAGTTACACACGAGCCACTGCGTCTCTTGTTCTTCCGCCTTGTTGTATTAGCTGATGACACTGTAGAACGTAATCCGCAGGTGAAGCCCTCACACGCTATCACGCACACAGACGCGCACGCATACATACACACTCACAGCAGCTCCTATGTCAGGGGTGGGGCAGCGGACACGCCCTCTCTCGGGTATACCACACGCTACAGGCCCGTGTGTGTGTGTGTGTGTATGTGTGTGTGTGTACGCACGCACACACCTCCTGCTCGCCGTGCCGACTGGTGAATAAACGGCGGCGGCAGCAGCGGCAGCATCCCCGCGTGAGAATGCGGAGGCTGGGAAGGCTGCGAGTAGCGGCAGCAGCGGCGGCGGCAGCGGCGGCGGCGGCGGCAGCGGCGGCAGCGGTGAGAGAGCGACGGAGAGGCGGAGAGAGCCGGGGATATCTGCATCCCGTGCATATACGTAGCAAGCCGCTGCTGCCGTGAGCGTCTGTACGCACGCACGCACGCGCACACACACGTACGGACGCACGCCCGAGCTCCGCTGCAAATTGATATTCCGTGGCCAATAGCTCTGTAGTGTCCCGCCACAGACGGAACGCGCATATACAAACACTCAGAGAGAGATAGAAGCACAGTAGTGTCAGATGGAGAGCAGGCAAGAGTTAGATAGCCAGGTACACGGCAATTGATATATAT
>NW_014578125.1:69808-72285 GCF_000485595.1 Priapulus caudatus
CAGCAGCAGCAGCAGCAGCAGCAGCAGCAGCAGCAGCAACAGTAGTAGTAGCAGCAACAGCAGCAGCGGCAGCAGCAACAGTAGTAGTAGTAGCAGCAGCAGCAGCAGCAGCGGCAGCAGCAACAGTAGCAGCAGCAGCGGCGGCAGCAGCAACAGTAGTAGCAGCAGCAGCAGCAGCAGTAGCAGCAGCAGCAGTAGCAGCAGCAGCAGCAGCAGCAACAGTAGCAGAAGCAGCAGCAGCAGGGCTAATGGGTTAATGTGATGAAGAAGGAAGAATTTATGCGTGAGACCTTCAACGCTGTTCACTCGGCGGCGGCGGCGGCTTTGCCATTCGAACGACGAGACGTCTGCGCGAAAAATTACGCGGGTAAATATTACGCTTTAGCCCGCGCGCGCGGAGAAATTCGAGGGTGTGTAGTAATCGGATTAGAGAGAGAGAGAGAGAGAGGGGGGGGTATGAGGGCGAAGAGGATGAGGGGAGGGTGAAGAGAGATCGAGGTTTGAGAGCGAGAGGCCCAGCGAGATCAAGAAAGAAAGAACGATAGCAAGATATAGTGATAGAGTGGGAACGGGAGAGGGAGGGGGAGCGAGACAGAGAGACAGACAGAGAAAGGGGGGGGGGAGAGAGAGAGAGAGAGAGAGCGAGAGAAAGAGCAAAAAAGAGAGATAGAGAGATAGAGAGAGAGGGGGAGCGAGGCAGGGGCAGGGGCAGAGGTGGTGGCTGCCGTGCTATAGGAGAGTAGTGCGTGTATGCATGTAGCTGATAAGTAACAACACACACAGTCGACATAGTTTTATGGGAAGCAGGCGAGCGAGTGGCTGTGTTTAAGTGCCGACTGCCGACGTAGTTGTAGTGAAAGGCGGCGGGACGTGGCGAGACGCGTGAAACACGCACGTACGCACGCACGCACGCACGCACGCACGCACGCACGCACACGCACGGCGGGGGAATCGCACACGGGCTTGTAGACATAGCTGCGCGTGTGTTTAGTTGTTCGTTATGACTACGGGCAGCTTGTCGTGGGAGGCTGGGATGATAGCGCTGGTGGAGCTAGGCTCGCATGCCCGCGCTCTACTCTGGCGATCTCAGCTGATGATATGATGGGAGCCTAGAGCGCGGGTTGCGTGATAGGCGGTTTACACGCTATAGCGCGGTGTGTCTGTCTGTATGTAGTGCGGGTGGGTGTGCGTGTGTTAGTGCGGGCGTGCGTGCGTGCGTGCGTGCGGATGGGTCTGCGTGCGTGCGTGCGTGCGGGTGTGTGTACGTGTGTGGGAGAAGCCATAGCTCACTGATCAACCGTAAGAATAGAGAGGAAGCTGACAGATCGCACCGCTTCAATGACACGGGACGTAGAGGGGGAAGGGAGGAGAGCGAGCGGAGAGGAGGTAGATAGAAGGAAGGCTGGTAGAAAAGGAGACGAGGGAGCGACTCATGATCACATTCACACCTTCACACACGCACGAACGCATGCACGCGCGATGTATAGCGCAAACGCTCGCATTAGGAGCTGTTCGTGTTCAGGGCGTGGGCAACCTTGACCGCTAATGAATAGTATGATACACTATTAATAACGTGGGTAATTAGCACAATTAAGCGTTTAACGAGCGGCAGTGATGTAGGAGGCGGCAGAGCGAGGAGAGACCGAGAGAGACGCCTCAGCTCACTGACCTTCCTGTGTGATCGCACGCGCTCCGAGGCGCTTTCTCTCGGAATCACGAGCTGAACCCGCGACCCTCTCCCCGTTTAGGTGTTCGAACCGAGTTTTGCTACAGTAGACCTACGCGGGGACCCGCCAAGCGCTGTCGCCTGCCGCTAATCACACTGCGCGACCTGTTTCCGTTCATTTCCCTTTCTCTTGGCTTTTTATTTCGATGCATAACGAAGAAAGATGTAGTAATGCAATAATCAGTGCTTAATGAAAGACACGACCACGGCGTATAAATCTGCTAATTGCCCTGAACGAATGCACTGTGCGTGTGTGCATGCGTGCGCGCGCGTGTGTATGAGTTTGTGCGTGTGTATGTGCGTGTGCGTATACGTGTGTGTGCGGGCGTGCGTGTGTGTCTGTGCGTGTGTGCGTATGCGTGCGCGCATGTGTGTGCTCGCGTATACAGCGGACGGCGCGCGGCAGAAACCAAATTCCTCTAATCACATTAATTACCTGCGCGCACGCGCCGCCGCACAATTCTACCGCATTTACACAGTAAACATATTTACTGTCGCGACGCCGGTGCGAATCGTAGACTGACACCGCACGTCGCTGCGAGTCGTGCCGGACGGCGGCCGGGCGCTTCTACGGCGCCGGTCTAGCGGCGTATCGTGCGAGCGGGGGCGTCGGCCGAGCATGCGCAGTGAGTCGTCGTCTGCGACGTGCGTGGCGACGCGCGAATGGCTAGCACAGGCCGACGACCTGGATGGCCCGCCATCATGTGTGCGGCGGCTGCAGCAGCAGCAGCAGCAGCAGCAGCAGCAGCAG
>NW_014578125.1:72868-73818 GCF_000485595.1 Priapulus caudatus
CCCCTAATTGACCTAGCGCGACCAAACTTCGTATACTTACACATCTTGGGGAGAACACACGGGATACATGTAGTTGGCGACAACTGCCCTTTCTAGTTCTCGCTGCCTTTTCTTCTCAATCGCTGTCTCTCAGTCTGTCCCTGTTCCTCTCTGCTTGGCTTTGACCCTCAAGGTGTGTGATGTGAAAGACTTATTAGGGTACGGTATTGCGCTGTGATTTATCTTTCTTTTAGCTGTGATCAACTCATACACGGCCGTTCACGCCTTACATGCGGCGTGCGGGAGTGGGGAGGAGGGGGGGGGGCTTGGGTAGCGGAGGGTTAGTTCGCATGTGCCTCGCTAGTGTCGATTATAACGATGATGATGACCATTATTATTATTATTATTATGATGATGATGATGATGATGATGATGATGATGATGATGATGATGATGATGATGATGATTATTGTTATTATTATCCTTATTATTATTATTATTATTATTTCCAAAGTGGATCACGGCATTAGCCGGTGGCTTCTGGGTTGACCGTGTCCCAACCTGGGACATAGGGATTCAATCCAGAATTTTTCGCAGGATGTGTGCTGTTCCCAGTAGTGCGATTTTCTGCACTTCTTGGGCAGTGTGTTGGCCATGCAGGGAGTTCCTTAAGGTTCTTCTCAAAACCATTCTTTAGAGAGCCAAGGGCTCCAACCACCACTGGTACAATTCTCGTCTTTGTATTTCACATCCTCCTAATTTCAATCTCCAGATCTTTGTACTTGGTGAGTTTGTCCCTTTCCTTCACCATAATGTTAGAGTCATCTGGTACGGCTACGTCAATCAACAGGCATCGTTTTTCTTTCCTGTTGTGGAGCACTATATCAGGGCGGTTTGCAGGTATCGTGCGATCTGTCTGCACCGCCATATCCCACATTATGGTAGTATCTCCGATGTTGGTAACTGGTCTC
>NW_014578125.1:75134-76583 GCF_000485595.1 Priapulus caudatus
ATTGGTCGATGGTTTTTAGGTTCTTTTGTATCCTTGCTTTTTGAAAGAAGGAAAGTGATTCCTGATGTCAACCACTTAGGGCTATTGCTTGGATCCTTGATGGTGTCATTCAAGGCCCTGATTAGTTGTTTATGGAGGGCACTTAAATGCTTCATCCAGAAGTTGTGCAGCTTGTCTGGGCCAGGAGACTTCCAGTTGTGTGTCCGCTTGATGGCCTGCTGTACTTCACACAATGTAATGTCAGTCCATGCATCCATTGCTACATTCTGGAATGCTTCCTCCTCTTGTTTGATCCAAGTGGCTTTGGTATTGTGGTCTGTGCCAACCTCCAGTATTCCACGCCAGAATTGATCGAGTCGCTCTATAGAGGGAGGCTCCTTGATGGTGCTTTGCTGCTCGTTGAGATGCCAGTAGAATTTTTTGGCATCTTCATGGAAGAGCTTATTCTGATAGTAGTGCTCACTCCGCTTAGTAAACCTTCTCAACCTCTGAGCTTTGGCCTGTAGCTTCATCTTTATTTCTTGTTCGAGCTCGCATACGGACATGTACTTGTTTTGTTGTGACACCTTTTTTTATTTCGCTAAGAATGGAGAGGTCCTTGCGATGGTTTTCAATTTTTGTTCTGATTCTCTTCTTCCATGTTGGTTCCACTGTGGGCTTCGTGACTCTCTTTTTTGTCTCTCCAGCAATAACAGCAGCAGTCGCGTACATTAGTTCATTGATTTCTGATAAGTTTAGATGGTTATCTTTGATGATATTGGTGAGGGCCTGATTTGCAGCTTAAATATCGTGCCGTATTGCCTTGTTGAGGTGAATCTTTTTCATGCTTCTGCGTTGATCCAGGGGGATTGCCTGAGTTTCAAGCAGCTTAGTTGAGATTCGATCTTCCATATCCACTACTGATTCAGCTTCATTGGTATCCGTATGCTGCGGGGTTTGTTCAGCCTCGGGCTCTGGGGGTTGTAGGTCTTCAGGTTGTTCAGTGGGGATAAGTGTTGGTTGCGATGCATTATTTTGCTTTCGTACAGCTGCCACTATCTGTTCAAGTTCAGTATCGGTGAGCTTCTTGTTCTTAATAATCCACCTCAGGTATTAGCAAGAGTATTTGAATTGGTGGCTGGAAAGATGTTTGGATTCCTGCCTCGCCAGATCGTGTATGTACCCTTTACTACCCCGCAATCAGTGTTGTTCTCTTGGGCTAAATAATAGGACCACATCACATCCTTGTATTGATCCTTTGTCCACTGGTTTCTTGTTTTTCTGTTGGTTATTTCTGCGTTGGTGGACTGTGCCTGCGGTGTTGGTGCTGCTTCAGTTAGGCCAACTTGAGATTGGATCTCGGTCTGGTTGAACATCAACACCGATTTTTCAACATCAGCTTGTTCGGAGATCACTGAGGGACGCGCTCCTTGTTGACTCGCGCGACGAGCGATGCGGTATGACTTTCGT
>NW_014578125.1:77344-83330 GCF_000485595.1 Priapulus caudatus
TGTGTGTGTGTGTGTGTGTGTGTGTGTGTGTGTGTGTGTGTGTGTGTGTGTGTGTGTGTGTGTGTGTGTGTGTGTGTGTGTGTGTGTGTGTGTGTGGGCGCGCGCGCGTGTGTGTGGGCGCGTATACACGTGGGTGCTAGTGTGCAAATATTTAGACCATATCGTCACAGGGCCTTACTTGAAATGCAAGAAAAAAAAGACAGAGAAGAATTTTCACAGTGAGGCGTGTCGTTGGCTATGAGGCATCGTGGCTGGACGCGTCACGTGTGCACAGTTGTGCGCGTCGGAACGACTACATTAGCCTTGGAAAGCGACTACATATCTGCTCCACTTAAGGAGTCATTATCTGAGCCCACTAGCGATTAAACCACGATCAACAAACGCCACGTGACAATTGCTTCCGTGCAAGTGAATAGCGGGACTAACAATAGCAGCAGCAACAACACCAACAGCAGTAGCAGCAGCAGCAATAACAGCAGCAGCAACAACAACAACAACAACATCAGCAACAGTAGCAGCAGCAGTAGTAGCAGAAGTAACAGCAGTAGCAGCAACAACATCAACAACTGTAGCAGCAGCAGCAGTAGCAGCAACAACAAAACCAACAACAGTAGCAACAGCAGCAGTAGCAGCAGCAGGAAAAGCAACAACAACAACAACAAAAACCACAGCTGCAACAAAAACGACGACAACAACAGCAACAACAAAAGCAGCAGCAGTAGCAGTCGTAACACCATCATCCTCATCCTCGCATCACTCACCACAGCGTGCAACATCTGGTCGTCATGGCGACGCAGCATCGGCAGCGGAGCGCCCTCGCACGGCTGAAGCCATGCGGTCACGTGCGCCAACGTCACAAGCGAGAGCAGCGACCTCTGTCCGTGATGCATTCCTGCACGAGAGATGACCAACGGACCGACTGACCGATGGACTTTTCCCGCGCTGCCGCCGACAGTGGCGTCACCTAGCAGACGACAGCGACGTCGGTCTAGCAGTCGACAGTGGCGTCACCTAGCAGACGCCAGCGACGTCGGTCTAGCAGCCGACAGTGGCGTCGCCTAGCAGACGATCACAGCAGCAAAGGGACGTGGTTGTATGCGTCTAGATATCGTCCTTCTTTATATTCTTATTTATTCGTCCTTCTTTACTCGTTTTTCTTTTTCTTTTTCGTCCCTTTTTTTATTCGTCCTTCTTTATGTTCCTTCTTTATATGCTCTTGATATCGTCCAGTCGTAGCCGCTTAGCTATATCCCGTGCGTTGCTACACTATCAAGCATGAAGTCAGCCCGCCTGCACTACTGTCCGTCGCCGCTGCCTCCGCCGCTTGCTTTGCCGATGCTCAGGTGCGGCCCGCTGACGATGATGGTCTAACGTCGCTGAAGCGTGAATGGATGGATGAATTGATGGATGAGTGTATCATGGAGCTCTACTCTGTTGTTATCGGCTAACTCGAGCTGACGTGTGCACGCGCAAGCGTGCGTGTGGGGCAAGTGAGAGTGGTGGAGGTGAGGGGTGAAGGATGGTGGGGGGAGTGGGAGTGGTGGAGGTGAGGGGTGAAGGATGGGGGGATTGTAGAGGTGATGGGGAGTGAGAGTGGGGGAGGTGAGGGGTGAAGGATGGTGGGGGGAGTGGGAGTGGTAGAGGTGAGGGGTGAAGGATGGGGGGATTGTAGAGGTGATGGGGAGTGAGAGTGGGGGAGGTGAGGGGTGAAGGATGGGGGGATTGTAGAGGTGATGGGGAGTGAGAGTGGGGGAGGTGAGGGGTGAAGGATGGGGGGATTGTAGGGGGGGGGGGATGGGGGGGAGTGGGAGTGGTGGAGGTGAGGGGTGAAGATGGTGGGGGGGGTTGTATACGGTGATGGGGAGGAGATGGTGGAGGTGAGGTGAGGATGGTGGGGGGGAGTGAGAGTGGTGGAGGTGAGGGGTGAAAGGAATGTGGGGGGGGGGTGTAGAGTGATGGGGAGGAGAGTGGTGGAGGTGAGGGGTGAAGGATGGTGGGGGGGGGGTGTAAGAGGTGATGGGGAGTGAGAGTGGTGGAGGTGAGGGTGTAGGGATGTGGGGAGTGAGAGTGGTGGAGGTGAGGGGTGAAGGATGGTGGGGGGGGGTTGTAGAGTGACTGGGAGTGAGAGTGGTGGGTGAGGGCGTGAAGAGGATGGGGGGGTTGTAGACGGTGGACGGTGAGTGAGGAGTGTAGGTGAGGGGTGGAGGATGGGTGGGGGGGGGGTTGTAGAGGTGATGGGAGTGAGGAGATGGTGGAGGTGAGGGTGAGGGATGGTGGGGGCGTTGTAGAGGTGATGCGAGTGAGGAAAGGTGGGGTATGGAATGAGGAAGGTGTAGGTGAGGAGGGCGAGAGGGTGCATGGTAGTGTGTGTATGAGGGGGAGTTGGGCAACTGGTTGTGTAGTCGTCTATAGATCAGACGTTGAAGAGCGAGTGGTACGATGTAAACGAGGTTTGGGAAGTGTGGGGGCCCCGAGAGAGGTGGGAAGGTGAAGATGAGGGAGGGATAAGTAAGAGGAAAAGCTGAGGAGAGAGGATAGGGGAGGTGATGGTGGTAGAGGAGACGTGAGGGAGGGGAAGGGTGAAGAGTGAAGGTGAGAGAAGGCAGGTGAGGGACAGGAGGAAGGTGGAGGGAGGGAGAAAGGTGAGGGGAGGGAGGAAAGGTGGGGGGAGGAGGAGAAGGTGGGGCAGGGAGGAAGGGGGTGGAGGGAGGACAGGTGGGGAGGGCGGGATGATGAGGAAGGCGATGATGAGGGGTGGATTGAGGTAGGGTTAAGGTGAGGAGGTGGCGAGGTTAATAGGCGGAGGTAGATGATACTCATGAGGCGTGTGCAGGAGGGAGGGGACGGTCAGGAGTCCGCGCTGGTAATTGCTATGGTTTAACCAGACGCCGCAGCAGAGGGGGTAATCCGCATTAAGTGCTCACGCCGCGATGCTCACAGTGCTCACAGTGCCTGGTTTGGCTCTCCAGCGGCTCGACTCTGCTCTCTTTCCTGCTTCCGCCGCCGCTTCTATAGTCTACCTTACACATCACTCACCGCCTCACCCTGCTTATGTCTACATACAGTTTTCGGCTAACACCACAGCGTTCTATACTGCTAGTTACACGCACTTGCTCACTTTATGTCTACATATAGTTACGGTTTGGCTCACACAGCTTCTATACTGTACTTATCAACTCACTATCTGCAACTTTATGTCTTACATATAGTTACGGTTTGCTCGACACCGCTTCTAACTAGTACTGTAGGCTACAGCTCACTTCTCACTTTTAATGTCAAACTGCTTCTAATAACGCTATCGTATACGGTCTCTGCATATTTTCATTTTATTTTTTAGCTCTTATATCCGCTCTTGTACTAGCTAATCTACTGGCGCTTCTACTAGCTTGACATCACGTAGTGTCGGCTATTCCAACACTGCTGTTATGCACTGAGACACCTTGTTTGCCCTGCAGTATGTTTTGCCTCTGTTCTCTATTACACAAATTTCTTAATGGTAATATCTCAACTAATATTAGATCACATCGCCTCCGCCGCTCTCTATCCACAAAGAAGTGTTCAAAGTAGTACATGCAGCCTCTATGATACTGATACCTAACTCTTACTTCTATCTAAGTATCTCTGCTTCGCCGTCCGTCCCCGTTACACAAGCATCTAGCACGATGTCAGTTGCCTGGTCTTGGCGAGAATAGAGAAGAAGAAGAGAGAGAGAGAGAGAGAGATGAGAGAAAGAGAGAAAGAAAGAGAGAGAGAGAGAGAGGAGGAGAGAGAGAGAGAGAGAGAGAGAGGAGAGAGAGGAGAGAGAGAGAACGAGAGAGGAGAAAGCGTTCGTATGGCAGCGTGGGCTAAAAGAACTTAACGTAACGGTAGCCCGTCGGAGCAGTCTATGCCCCGGGTGACTTATTATATATATATATATATGATTATATATATAAATATATAATATAATGTACACAAAGCGAGAGACTATTGAGAGAGATGTTATCATCGTGTAGATTCCTCAAAGAACCACCCCCGCTACGCCGCCGCACACCTCTCCGCCGCTACTCGCCGCTGCCGGCGCCAGCTATATGAGGAAGCGCCCCCCTCGTTATATGACGTTTGCTGTCGCGCCGGCCGCCCTCGCTTTATAGCGTTGCCAGGCGCGTGGTTGTTGCTTTAGCTAATAGATATGAATAAGTACAATTTTATATATATAAATAAATAAATAATATTAAATAGTATAGAGGCCGGTCTCACCGTTAGGCTAGTAATCCTACCCGTAAGTGACCTTGATGTTGGGCGAACGCGCATCCGTGGTGTGAGGGAGGGGGATGCGGCGCGAGCGAGAGCGAGGGAATAGAGCGAAAGAAAAGAGCGACGAGAGAGAGAGAGAGAGAGAGAGAGAGATGAGTGTGTGCGTGCGAGAGAAAAGAGAGAGAGAGAGAGAGAGAGAGAGAGAGAGAGAGAGAGAGAGAATGTGAGAGCGAGGAAGAGAGAGAAAGAAAAGGACAATGACGTGTATGTGTTACATGCGTGGCGGTTATGTGCATGCGCGTATATATAAGACGTGATCGTGTACGTGTATGTGTGTGGGTAGGTGAGAGTAATGTGCGCCCGCGCGTGGTATGTTGTGTGTGTGTGTGGCTGTGTGTGTGTGCGTGCGTGCGTGCGTGCGTGGTGTGAGTGCGTGCGTGGCCTTGCGGTGCGTGCGTGCGTGCGTGGGTGTGTGTGTGTGCGTGCGTGCGTGCTTGCGTGCGTGCGCGTGCCGTGCGTGTGTGTGTGGTGGTGTGCGTGCGTGCGTGGTGCGTGCGTGCGTGTCGTGCGTGCGCGTGCTTGCGTGCGTGGCGTGCGTGCGTGCGTGCGTGCTGCGTGCGTGGTGCGTGCGTGCGTGTGTGTGTGGCGTGGCGTGCGATGCTGCGTGCGTGCGTGCGTGCGTGTGTGTGGTCGTGTATGTGTGTGTGGGGGTTGTGTGTGTGTGTTGTGTGTGTGTGTGTGTGTGCGTGGCGTGCGTACGTGCGTGCGTGCGTGCGTGTGTGCGTGCGTGCGTGTGCGCGCGCGTGTGTGTGCGAAGGGTGTGCGTGTGTGTGCGAGGGTGCTGTGTGTGGCGTGCGTGCGTGCGTGTGTGCATGCGTGTGCGCGCGCGTGTGTTGTGCGCGCGCGTGTGTGTTGCGGCGTGTGTTCGCTTCTGTTTTGTTTAAAAATGCATTACACACTTCATTGCTACATTCTCCCCGTGCGACCTTCGCTGCCTCGCGGGCATCTATTCCTCCTGTATTCTCTAAGCATGCGTCAGTCGACCCACGAATCTATGAATACAGAGACCAAACGTTTACCCGTTCGCAACGTGTTCGTAACTTCTCGAGCGACATAAACGTTGTAGTTATAGACTCGTTTTACTTCGTGCGTAATTTAACACGAGGTCTCACTCCAGCGCACGCAGGGCCTCGCGTTAGCAAATAGGTCCCCATAATTCATAAGCTGTTTAAATTATCATAAATTACAGACGATTTCGCGTTAGGTTAGCGGTATAGCCTATAGTAGCCTATAGTAGCCAAAAGAGAAAAAAAAAAAAAAAAAAAAAATATGTGGCTGCGTGCAATGATCATGCCTCTGTGTTTGGCCGGGCAGGGCTAGGCGGCCATTATACGGCCTTCACACCTGAACTCCGTAGTTCGCAATGTGCCATCACGTCACAGAAGATGTACTGACTTCCGCTACGGTTCGAATGAGATGCGATTGACAATCAATGCCACGCGAAATTTAACCGGAAAAGTAAAATACTCTCTCTCTCTCTGCTCTCTCATCTCCTCGCTCGCTCTCTCTCTCTCTCTCCCACTCTCTCTCTCTCTCCACCCCTGCTTCTCTCTCTCATCGTCTCTCTCTCTCTCTGCTCCGGTCTCTCTCTCTCTCTCTCTCTCTCTCTCTCTCTGCTCAGTCGCTGCTGATCGCGTTTCTCTCTCTCTGCTCTTCCGTCTGCTCGCAATCATCTGCATCGGTTGCTCCC
>NW_014578125.1:83355-86429 GCF_000485595.1 Priapulus caudatus
CGATAATCGTCGCCAAGTCGTCAATCATCATCGTAGTCGTCGCTGTCGCCGGCACGCGTCGATGTCGCGTCATCTCATCACACGCATGACGTGTTATTAATTGAGGTCGCGTCATTAACCTGGCTAATATTGTGTATGTACATACGCGATATAAATATATATATATATATATGTGTGTGTGTGTGTGTGTGTGTGTGTGTGTGTGTGTTTTGTGTGTTGTGTGTGTGTGTGTGTGGTGTGTGTGTGTGTGTGTGTGTGTGTGGTGTGTGTGTGTGTGCGTGGTCGTGTGTGTGTGTAGGCCTATATATATATATATATATATATATATATATAGTTATATATATATATTCCATCGTATGGTTTCCGATTCGTTAGGCGTTTACACGGGGCGTTGTGTGCGTGCACGCGCGCGCGCGTGCATGTGTGAACGCGTGTGAGCGAACGCCTATGTGGGCGCGACAACAAGCGCGTGTGTATTGTGCGCGTGCGTGCGTGCGTGCGTGCGTGCGTGCGTGCATTGCGCGTGCGTGTATTCCCGTGTCTGTATGTACAGTAAGAACTCGCCTGGTCGAGGCAACTCTGTGATCGCACGGGGTGGGAGTAACGCTGGGTCGGCAAGGTTAGAATACCGGTACTTACTGCTGCACCGGCCTGATTAAACATTGACACTCAACATAGAGACTTAACACAGACTTAACATAGAGATTGTTAGAGCCATTGAGGAGATACCATAGATATCATATAACACCATATGACATCATATAACATAAAACCATACACCATACACCATACATACCATACAACATACACCATAGAACATTATATAACACTATGGGAGAGACCCTTAAAAAGCCTTTATTTCGAACATAATTTCTAACCAGTCTCGTGTTTTCCCCACTTTTACTATACTTACCGTTATTGCTTGAGTAACAGCAACTGTCTAGAGTAACGCTAACATGTCTTAGAACCTTCGTACTTAGCTATATTCACCAACACATGCACGCACGATTCGAATTTTTGAATATTCGTTTTGATTACCGCCGCCATTACTTGCGAATATCGACCATCTCGCGATAGCGCGAGATATATAGGCCCATTTAAAAATAGAATCATCGTCATCGTCTTGTTGCCGTCACCGTCGACGCCGGCATCGTCGTCATCGCCGTCGCCGTCGTTATCGTCTTGTTGCCGTCGTCGTCGTCATCGTCCTGTTGCCATCGTCGTCGTCGTCGTCGTCATCATGATCTTGTTGCCGTCGCTGTCGTCGCCGTTGTCGTCGTCGTCGTCGTCGTCTTGTTGCCGTCTTCGTCGTCGTCGTCATCGTCTTGTTGCCGTCGTCGTCGTCGTCATTATCATCATCTTGTTGCCGTCGCTGTCGTCGCCGTCGTCGTCGTCGTCGTCATTATCATCATCTTGTTGCCGTCGCCGTCGTCGCCGTCGTCGTCATGATCATCAACTTGTTGCCGTCGCTGTCGTCGCCGTCATCGCCGCCGTTATCGTTGGCGGTCTACTTTTATTTGTTACTTTACGCTTACCCTTGCTTCTTTTTACGGCTTTATGATGCAGCAAGCACACGTTACTTGTTCCGAAACGTCCCGTTTCATAGCCGAAACACGGCCGCCCACTTCTATAAGATAAACATACAGATTTTTTGGCCTGTACCACTGAGTAGGTCTATTTTATCCACGGGAGTTTTCTCTTAATCGTCACCTGCCCACAGTTATACTCTAGAAAGACAATTGTCTTTTTATTGTTCCACGATTTATCATACACGACTTGTAGGTATTTTGACGTGTCCTACTATTATTGTAGCAGCACGTAACGCTCTGATTGTGTGAGAAATAAATAAACGTGTAACACGTGATATAGTGTTATATCTGAGAACCAAAGCAATCAACAGCGTGATTCAACGCGGATGAACTATGTGTGTGTAGAAAACTTCGTTCTACTATAAGCTAAATGTGTGTCACACGCATACAACAGCGACAGAGCGGACAGGCGGAGGGTGGCGGGGTAGGGGTGCCCATGCGCAACCATGCTACCCGGTCGCCAACACTTCAGCCACCCACGCCATGCCGAGTTTAGGTTACTAGGGCCTGTATGCCCTCTCTAATTACTTGAAAGCGTTCCCTACCCGCAATAATTATGAATAATAATGATGCTGTTGCTACTACGTACTGCTGCTGCTACTGCTGCTGCTGTTACTACTACTGCTGCTGCTGCTACTGCTGCTGCTGCTGCTATTGCTGCTGTTGCTGCTGTTGCTGCTGCTGCTGCTGCTGCTGCTGCTGCTGCTGCTGTTGCTACTGCTGCTGCTGCTGCTACTCCTACTGATGTTGCTACTACTGCTGCTGCTGCCGCCACTGACGTTGCTGTTGTTCTTGCTGCTGCTGCATCTGCTGCTGCATCTGCTGCTGCTGTTGCTGCTCCTGCTGCTGTTGCTGCTGCTGTTACTGCTGTTTCTGCTGCTGTTGCCGCTGCTTCTGCTGCTGTTGATAATGATGATGATGACAACGATGTATTTGCGCATGTATAGTATCTACGAAATAAAATAACATTTTGCTAAATAAAAGGTTATATGTTTAAAATAATTCGGCGCAGTAGCTTGATGTGAAAATTGATTCCCGATGCATCTCTTTAATAATCACTGGGGGCCCTAACTGACCTAACATTAATAAAATTTATAACAAATTCACCACCGAGTGGCGATATATATGTCCCGCACGACATATGCAGCTATATCCAACGCTTAATCAAATTGAATTTAATTATAATATGTGACAAATTTTTATTGATTTCTTTAGCATGAAACTTGAAATTTGTGTAGGACAGTGATATTTTCTACTCTGTGTATAGGATTCATGGCAATGATACAGTATATGTGGCGAAGACACACAGACGAAATGTCGTCACAGTTAGCCGTACGGATATCATATATAGCTCAAATAAAACATGACTTTTTCGAAGTAGCATCAAAGATCATATACAATAAAGGATGGGACAGCCGCTATGCTTGCCATACAGTTTCGATGTCCCACGCGCGACAGCCAGCGCCGACCAACGGCGAGTTAGGG
>NW_014578125.1:87039-99436 GCF_000485595.1 Priapulus caudatus
GCCAACGAAAGCCGGCAACGCTAGCCGAGGCGCCACGTCAAATTAGGACGTAGGGGGAAAACGTCACATATGTTTAAAATAAAGCGTAAATACTCGGCGCAGTAGCTTGATGTGAAAATTGATTCCCGATGCATCTCTTTAATAATCACTGGGGGCCCTAACTGACCTAACATTAATAAAATTTATAACAACCACCGAGTGGCGATATATGTCCCGCACGACATATGCAGCTATATCCAACCTTAATAAAATGAATTTAAGTATAATATTGTGACAAAATTTTTATTGATTTCTTTAGCATGAAACTTGAAATTTGTGTAGGACAGTGATATTTTCTACTCTGTGTATAGGATTCATGGCAATGATACAGTATATGTGCGAAGACACACAGACGAAATGTCGTCACAGTTAGCCGTACGGATATCATATATAGCTCAAATAAACATGACTTTTTCGACGTAGCATGCAATTCTGGCATTTTGGCAATACAATGGAAAGCAGCACATCTGTTTTTCTAACAAATCGGTTTCATGTTTACTGTTGTTAACTGTGTTAACTACGCATTATAGCTGGTTGGGAAGAACTATGGCATGTGTACAATGTATAATGACAAGCGGAACTATAATTTTATGGTACCAGAGCAGGTATATATCAACGTGCTCTATGATATACGTGCTCTGATGGTACTTGTGTGGTGGTGCCAGCTGGTGTCAGAATCTGCAGATTATTTAAACTGCATAAAACCATACTCAGAGAGAATGCGATGTTATGTACAGAGACGAGTAATTGTAGAGTATTGTCGCACTCTGCCAAATATATTTTGTACATATATTGCTGTTGTACAAGTATGCTTGCCTTGTTTTGAAATTCTGCGCGATTCCAGTACATCAACGTTTGTTTTGGTTAGTTTGCGCAGCGCTCAAGAGATGGCGCGCGTGCATGTGATGATCTTTGTTTTGTTGACATCGTCAGTTGACGCGTGATGGTGTATTTTCCGTTATACTTCTACCAAGTCATAGCGTATTTTCTCTCTAGTCACAGACCAATTGTGTATCAACAGGAACAATATCTTGGGTATGAGTTATAATACCACTTATGAGCGATGTTTCAACAGAGTATGATGCAATCCCACAACGTATTTCTCGCAATCGTGACTCATGGACGTATGCCGGTATGGTGTACATGTAAATACAGTAACAGCAAAGCAGTAACATCATACATGCCACACGCCACGGCACACGTACATTTACATTATCAAACCAAATGTTAAAAGGTATAAAAATCGATCACATGGTCTTTCTAGACTGAGCACCTTAGTGAGTATCATGTGAGATAACTTGTAAGAAACTTGCTAATTAAAAATGATAATAGTTAATACGCCATAATATATTATATATTATAATCTGGTTCGATTAGCTCTACTCTCAGTACTCAGTCAGTCTTAGACTTTGTATGCATAGATGATAGCGTGCATTTGCACTCACGGTTGCAGTTATGCACGCATCGAGCATATTAACTTGGATGATAAAAAATCGAAGCATGTATCATGTCCCGCGGGGTCAAAATATCGCGTCTAATTTAATGCCTTCTTACTAGCAGGGAGGTTACGACATCACTGCGGCGTTTGATGGCAAGAGTTAGTATTTTTTTCATACGTCGCGTGTACGTGTAAGTTCACGCGTGCTCGCTACCAGGTCCTGTGCTGAACGCGCATGAACCCATCCTCATCACAGCTAGGTTATGTCAGGGTCACAGTCCAACATGTCACGTCACAATCTCTCGAATCGCCACCACGTTATCGAGTTCCAGATTGCACCTGCCAAGTAGAAGGCAGGTAGTGGGTAACCAGGGCAATAGCGACCTTTCTTGTTTCAACGTCCAAGCGTTGGTGGTTCGGTATGGAAAACTTCCATTGCGTGATATCAACGTGTGCGTGTAAGTGCCGTAACGCTATATTCACATACATATCATCTAACTGTATAACCCTGTATCTCCTACGTAGCTTGCGTACATGTATGTTCATGGAATCTAACCATGTGTGAATCTCTCACAGTGGCTGCCTCTGCTGTACATATTGACTACCACCACGTTCATAATCATCTAACCGTACGAGAGACGTCCTACGTAAGCGTGCATGCGTGTTCAGTCATCGCCTCTAACCGTGTGTGAATCCCTTACAGAGGCTGCGTTGACCACCAGCACACAGGACGCGGCAGGACGGCGACGCGTGGACCATCATGCAGTACAATGGCATTGCGGAGGCAGTATGGCGGCAAGCGTTCGGACTCTGTGAACAGTTCCTCGGCGGGAACTGGCGCACCCTCGACCATTCCACATTTGCGATCAAGCAAGTGCAGTAAGTTACAAGTAGCTCAGGGTAAAAAATACACGGGAGCGATGAACGATTCGCTCTTCAAACCTCCGAAATCGCTCCCGTGAGGCTCAAAGTAGCTCCCAAAAATTTTTTAACGAGAGCTATTTTTTCCACAGACTTGAAAAAGAGCTCCCGTGAAAAAAGCAATTTTTTCCCTGGTAAGTATTGCGTCTCGGTGCGAATGCATCCATAGAATCATGAGCACACATACACGCGCACGCGTGCACACACGCGCACGCACACTCGCATATATACACATTGATCCCTGATTCATCGAGACATGTCTGGAACGAAGAAAATGTCCTGATTAAATGATAAACACATAGAAACATGTGTAAGGAGTGTTTGTTTAAGATATAAGCCATTATTTAATAAGCAATTATATTTGTTTATCTTAGGGGACGATAAAGTGGGGACCACTGTATATGTATACATATATACATATATATATATATATATTGTTTGTGTTCTTGATAGAATTTACCAATTTTCCAGCGTTCGTGGTCTCTGGTTATGCTTGCGAACAATTTTCTCACCACTCTATTTGGATGCCACGTAGCTATAATTAAGCGACTCTCGAAGCGACAGTGCATTCATTAACTTCTCGTTTCGTTCCCAATGACGGTCCGTGTAAACTTTCCCGAGTCTTGACCAATCTCAGTCACTCCTCTCAGCAGTCTCGCGTTCCCCGCGCTCGTGGCGAGCGAGACTGACTACAACCACAGCTATGTTTACGGCGTCGCCGTCGCGGCAGAGGCCTGCTTCGTGACAAAATGGCGTCGCCTCTCGCAGAGCATGGCCGTCCGCTCATGCGCTCCGTCGGGGCGGGCGATTGATCGATATCATCCTCGACATTTCTGTACGGCGAGATTGGGAGCGATTTCTTGTCGTGGGCGCGTGAGGTTTAAGTTGCGCTGTTTTGCTATCTGACGCGCACCTTGAGGGTGTGTATTACCTGTGTAAGTGGCATACACATCTCGTGTTTTCCTTTTTGTGCCTTCTCCTCTCTCTGTCTGTCTCTCTGTGTCTCTCTTTGTGTCTGTCTGTCTCTCTCTTTGTGTCTGTCTGTCTCTCTCTCTCCTTTTCTCATTGTCTCTCTCCATGTATCTATCACTGCTCACTGCCATCGTCTCTCCCTCTCTTTCTCTCTCTCTCTCTCTCTCTCGCTCACTGCCTTCGTCCTTTTCTCCCTCTCTCTCGCTCTCTCTCTCTCCCTCTCTTTCTCTCTCTGCCTTCCTCCTTTTCTCTCTTTCTCCCTCTCTCCCTCCCTCCTGCCCCTTCTATCTTCCTTACCTCTCCACTCTCTTTTCCATACCTCTCCCCTTCTCGTATTCCTTTTCTTCATCATATTGACAATCTCCCCATAGGTTTCTGCTCTGGTTCCCACCTCCCACACCATTCACCTTCTATCACGGAACTATCCTTCCACCGAAGCCTCCCATTACCTGCTTTTTCCCAATTCCGCGTCCCTCACTCCACCTTCATCCTCCTCCTCGTCTCCCCACCACCCTCCCCACCACTCTCCCCACCACCCTCCTCCTCCCCTCCTCGTTTCCCGCCCCTCCTCCTCGTTCCCGTCCCCTCCTCCTAGTTCCTCTCTTAATCCTCCCACCACGTAATTTTGGGGCACTTTTACTGCTACTGTCAAGTTCGTCCAACATGGATCTACTCCGGCATCCTACAATAGGGCTGCCGTATTTTAACCATAAGATATAGGAGGCTATACGAGATAAATACCATTTTAGGGTTACTCGGTAAAATCTGGCCTTGCGATGACCGGGGAAAAAACGGAGATGCGCATGAAAATCGTGTACGTCCTTAGTGAGTAAACTGGAAGGTGTAAAACCACGAACGCACAGAAGCGCACATACAAATACGAAAACAAACGCTCTCACTACGTAACGGCACGTGTCCGGAACCGCGTACATGAACCGGAACATACGCGTGCGTGCGTGTGTGTTTGCGTGCGTGTGCGCATGTGTTCAAGTTAATACTTATTTACGGGTCACCTGGAAAATGCAAATGCCGATATTCGTGTTACAATAAGATAAATTTAATATAAAAATTATTAATTTACAATTAATTACAAATAACCATACAAAATACCAAAAAATATTAAAATTAATAATAATAATAATAATAATAAAATTAAATACAAAATTAAATATGTAATACCTATTATATCTTTTTGTTAGTTTGTGAACGTTTTAGTACGTGAGGCTGTGTGTTTTCGAGCAGTATATTTAAACCGATATTTACGTGAAATTATTAGGCAAAATAGTAAGTAGATAACTGGTAGTAAATAAAACTCGTGTTCATTTACTATCCTTTTATCAAGAGTGTATAATATGTATATATATATATATATATATATATATATATATATATATTATTGATAATTTTCTATATTATAATATACACTTCTGATTTTATGACTGAGATGGCCTAAGTGCCTGTAGCACGGCCATCTAAACCTCGTGAAACAACCCCGTAGGATGTGTTGCACTGTCCACAGACGTCTATGTCACGATCTTTCTCATGATCGTTGTCTGACCCCGTGATAGCCACGCGTGTGATGACGCCACGAACACCGAACGCATAACGCATCGCGCACCAATCGCACGCGCTGCTCCGCGCGACGTCATCGCTGACATCACGCGCGGTGTTTGTGACGTCACCGGCGCGTGACGTGGCAGGCAGCTAGGTGATCCGGTTAAGACGCACGCACGCGAGGGAGAGAGATTAGAACAGCGTGTAAGCCTGCCCGTACGTACTTGCTTACTCTCCTGTGCTAGTTTTGCTCCGGCGTGCCAATTCGGCTGCGTACACACGCTCGGCTGCCGTTTACTTGCACATAACTACGATCGGACCGGTTCTATGCCTCTATAGTCGGCTGTCTGCGACAGAGAAAGGGCGTACGCGTTTCAGAGACGCTACGGCGTACGTGTAGGCTGTCCGCGTACGTTATACTATAAATATTATAGCGTGGCGTTCGTGCGACAACGCGTTGTTGCTAGAACGCTGAGTTGTGTTGCTAGGACTCTGACGTGTCGTCTGTCACTAGCTGCTGGAGTCTCCACCATGGTGCAGCAGACGCGTAGTGTGAAGCTGAGAGCGGAGGAGCGAGAGCTGGCGCTCAGCATCTGTAAACAGTTCATGCACGGCCGCTGGTCGACGGCGTGCCGCGACCACGTCGACATCTCACGGTTTAGGTAGGCACGCGCGCACGCACACGCACGTACTCACACCCACGCGCGCACGCACACGCACGTACTCACACGCACGCGCGCGCACACATGGACGCGCTCATGCATGGACGCACGTACGCACTCACGCGCAGGCGCACTCACGGGCACGTACTCACGTGACACATGGACGCAGACACGCACGGGGAAATGCTATCCCCGGGCGTGGAGGACAGTACCCCAACGTGGCAGCACTAGTGTTAGGATTAGGGTTAGGATCAAGGTTAGGGTTGGGTTTTTTGCATCATGATATCTGTCCCCACACCAGTAGATTAATTTTTCGTGGATGACACCCTATATATAGATATCCGATATATAGATATTTAGTATTAGGTTATGGTTACTGTTAAGTTTTGAAGTATACGTCAACTGTATCACGTGACGCGTCCCTCCACGCCCGGGGGATAGCAACACCCGACACGCACGCACGCACAAATATGGATGCACGCGCACACGGGTACCTCGTAATTGATACGGACTAGTGTGACCGCACCCTTACACATGTACCCTCCTCACTCCATTCCTCGCACACGTGGTACATGTACCCCTCTTCAACTGCCATTCCTCACAGGCACGTGTACATGTATACCATCCTCACTCCATTCCTCACACAGCGTGTAATGTACGCCTCCTCACTCCAGTTCCTCGCACGACGGTGTACATGTACCGCTCCTCACTCCATTCCTCTACACACGTGTAACATGTACCATCTCCACTGCCATAGCCTCCGCACGACGTGTAACGATGTACCCTCCTCACTTGGTTCCATTCCTCAGCACCGACGTGTACAGTGTACCCTCTCACTGCCATTCTCACACACGTGTACATGTACCTCTGCCTCACTCCAGTTCCTCGCACACGTGTACGCATGTACCCTCCTCACTCCATTCCTCGCAGCACGTGGTACATGTACCCCCGCTGGCCTCACTCCATTCCTCGCACACGTGTCATGTACCTCCTCACTCCATTCCTCACAGCACGTGTACATGTACCCTCCTCCTCCATTCCTCGCACACGTGTACATGTACCCTCCTCAGCTCGCATTCCTCGCACACGTGTACATTACCCTGCCTGCACTCGCATGTTCCTCGCACCACGTGTACATGTACCCTCCTCACTCCCTCCTCACACACGTGTACATGTACCCTCCTCAACTGTGCCATTCTTCACACGACGTGTAATGTATCCACCTCCTCGACTCCACTTCCTCACAGCACAGTACAATGGTACCCCGTCCTCACTGCCATTCCTCACACACGTGTACATGTTACTCCGCTCACGTCCATGCCTTCGCACCCGTGTACAGTGTCCCTCCTCACTCCATGCCTCGCAACGCCGTCCATGTACCCTCTTCCTCCATTCCTCACACCACGTGTACTATTGTACCCTCCTGCACTCCATTGCCTCGCACACGTGTACATGTACCGCTCCTCACTCGCATTCCGTCACACACGTGTACATGTTACCCTCGCTTCACGTCGCCATTCTCAGCACGGACGTGTACATGTAGACCCTCCTCACTGCCATTCCACGCACTACTGTACATGTACGCCTCTTCAATCTCCCCTGCCTCGCACACGTGTAGCATGTCCATCCTCACTCCATTCGCTTGCGCACAGACGTTGTACATGTATCCTCTTCACTCGCATGCCTCGGCACGACGTGTACATGTAACCCATCCTCAGCTCCATGCTCGGCACACCGTGTACATGTACGCCTCTTCACTCCATTGCTTCGCACACGGTGTAACCATGTACCCTCTTCACCTCCATTCGTCACAACCGTGTACTGTACCCTCCTCACTCCATGTCCTCGCACACCCGGTGTACATGTACCCTCGTCACTCCATTCCTCGCACACGGCGTACAAATGGTACCGCTCTTCACTCCATCCTCACACACCGTGTACAGTGTACCTCTCACTCCATTCCTCGGCGACACGTGTACAGTGTGTACTCTCCTCACTCCATTCCTCACACCCGTGTAACATGTACGTTCGCCTCTTCATCCATTTCCTCCACACAGCGTGTACATGTACCCTCTTCACTCCATTCCTCACACACCGCTGTCATGTACTCTTCACTGTGTCATTCGCTCAACACACGGTGTACGATGTACCGTCTTCACCCCATTCCTCACACACGTGTACATGTACCCTCCTCACTCCATTCCTCGCACACGTGTACATGTACCCTCCTCACTCCATTCCTCGCACACGTGTACATGTACCCTCTTCACTCCATTCCTCGCACACGTGTACATGTACCCTCCTCACTCCATTCCCCGCACACGTGTACATGTACCCTCTTCACTCCATTCCTCGCACACGTGTACATGTACCCTCTTCACTCCATTCCTCGCACACGTGTACATGCCACATAATATATTGTCTCGTACGTATGCCCCTGTCCAATGTCCCCATGCCCTCAAGCCTACTTTAGTACCCACGCCCGCGTACCTTCACGATCGCACTAGGATTATGTTAGTTGTGTGTGTTGTGGTGTTTTATGATACCAAGCCGATTTGAGCCGTCGCACCCTACCTTGCAGGCTTGTTCCTATAACATCTGAATATAGCAGTCACCGCTTAATCGGGTCAGAACCCTGACAGTATCCCGATTAAGCGGTGAATGTGTCTTTAGCGTGCGAAACGTGAGGATTGTGTTTGGCAAAGACACGTGTCGTTTAAGCGATGTGCGCCCGTTTATCCGAGGCCCGATGTTTGACTACTACTCCCCCCCCCCAACACGCTGGTGTCGGCATTCGGCTTTATCACGGCATGAAGACCTCTTAATCTGGGTTTACACTACCGACTTTATGCATGCTGTCAAATTGGCAAATTGGACCAATTTCGCAACTATACAATCGGCAGTGTAAACGTAAAAGTTGTGCGAGGAATAAAAATGGAACTGGAAACTGGAATAATAGCAACTAGTTGGGAGATTAGAACATATTCTATTTTCGCCAACTCTCTGTTGCCGAGTTGCATAATTGGTTCAATTCGCCAATTTGACAACATAAAGTCACATAAAGTCGGTAGTGTAAACCCAGCTTTACACACGGGATCACAGTTTGGCAGCAAGAGTTAATTACCAAGTCGCTGACTACTATACTGCTTCTGTTCCACAGGCACAGCACATACTGTTGGCACCCTTGCAAACAGTATTGCGTAATGCAGTAGTCGTAGTGTATGATGTGTGCGTACTGCGTATACACAAATGTTACAAAAACGTGACACGCGTTACTGTATGTGAGTTAAACGTACATTATAGATGGCTGTGCCTCGTTTGTATTAATATTAATATATGATATATGTATATATATATATATATAATTATATATATATAGTATATAATTATCAGGGGTTAATAATGAAGAAATTTTCATTTTTGGTAGGTTCTCCCCAGCTGAACTATAACAATTGTATTAGTTTATCATATTGTAACTTAGTATTAATTACGTAACATTGTTATAGTTTCAGTGGGTTTCTCACTACTCCTACTCTCGCCCAGGTTCTCGATAACATTTTTCTAACTCTCGAAAAGAAGCGAACAGCTCTTTTGCACAAAGCGTGCGAATGTGGTGAACGCTTTCCCAGTTCTGTAGTAGCAATAACATAATCTCTGTAGCGCGTGACCGTTTCTTGGTGCTTACAACTGTACCTAAACAACACAGGAATTACACGATGCTCAACATTAATGCTGATAACGTCATATTCATGATAGCGCTAAGATGTGTGCGTGTGTGTGTGTCGTGCGTGTTGCGTGCGCTGTGGTGTGTGTGTGCGTGCGTGCGTGCGCGGTGCGTGCGCGCACGTGTGTGTGTGTGTGCGTGTGAGTGCGTGCGTCGTGCGTGCGTGCGTGCGTGCGCGCGTGTGTGGTGCGCGCGCCGCGTGTGTTGATGTGTGCTGCGTGTGCGGTGCGCGTGATGTGTCGTGGTGCGTGTGCGTGTGCGTGTGGAGTGCGTCGTGCGGAGTGCGTGCGCGCAGCGGTTGTGTGTGTGTGGGTGTGAGTGCGTGGCGTGGCGTGCGTGCGTGCGTGCGCGTGTGCGCGCGGCGCGCGTGTGTGTATGTGTAGATACTGCTGGGTTTGTATAGTGTGATTCCACCATAGGGGGAATGTGAGAGGTGTTATATGCGGTTGCTTCAATAATCGCGATTCTATATAAACGTGTGTCGACACAATTCAGCCATAACTCACCCACTCACACCCGCGAACTCCACGCACGCACCACTAACCATGCACTCACGCCCGGCATTCACCACAGCACACGCACACGCTATACAACACACACACAACACACTACATCACACACACACAGCACCACACGACACACACACACGTTACCACACCACACACCACAATACGCACACGCACAACGACACGGACACGCACACACACAACACGTACAACAAATCCCAACCGTACACCACACAACGGTAACACACACCACGGACAGCCACACGCTACACACACACGGTATCACTACACACGTACACACACCACCGTACACACAACACACACTACGTAACATACACACGCACACACAACTGCGCGACACGACACCACAGCACATACAACACACACCTACACAATACGGACACTGCCACACACACGACACTACCACGTTACCACACACGCACACACCACACGCACGATACACACACAGCACAGTAGCACACCACACGCACCACACGTAGGCACACAACGGAGTACAGATTACACAACCGACACACACGCACACACCACGCGCATCACAGCACACCAACACATCACACACACACATACGCACGACGACAGCGGTGACACGCACACGTACAAGCCACACGCACAACACACGCACACACACCACCACACACTACACACCAACACAGCACACACACACACTACACAACTTGGAGCGCTATAGTGATATTTGTGTAGTCAGCATTAACGTTAGCATGTTAATGCTGGTTGTTTTAGTAATGTTGTAAGCTCAAGAAACGGTCACGCGCTACAAGAGATTTTTTATTGCTACTAAGCCCTGGGAAGCGTCACAACATTCCGCACGCTTTGGTGACAAGAGCTGTTCGCTTCTTTTCGAGAGTTGAAAAATGTTATCAGAACGCTGGCGAGATTAGGAGTAGTGGAGAACCACTGAACTATAACATGTATGTAATGTAATACTAACTAAATATGTACTAATACATTGTTATAGTTCAGTGGGAGAACCTACCAAAAATCGATACCTGCCTTTAATTATTAAGTGTGCGTCAGTTATTTTCGCAGTAGCCCCCTGGCGCTCGTTTCTCCGAAACGAAGTTAGTCTTAACATTACTAACTTAAATTAATCTTTGACTTATATAGAGTAGTGACAAAAACATGGTAAAGTTACAGTTTATCCAGTTATTAAACGTGTTCTCCAGGGCTCGGTGTAACGAGAAAAGCAAATAATGCCTTGACGCAAGAAACGCCTCGGACTAACTAGTTTTTGATATTGGCTACGGGGCCCTTGAAAGCTATAGTAACCTAATCCCAGTGTAATGGCACCTTGCTTGAGCTGATGCGAGTCTCGTCCTCCGTAGTTTTGAAGGAGATAGGGTGTCTCTCTATTCTCTACGATCACGCGTGTACCATACACTACAGCGACGCGCCATTTCCATCGTGGGAATTCGTTGTAGGGTCCGCCTAAATACAATAATGTCACCCAAGAGGCTACCGTTGTGTTGCATTATTGTGTATGAGGCCCGACACTGTGACGATGATATGCCATCATACAACACGATTACCAATTATTTTATATAGTATACACGTGATGAAAGAGTGAAAATAAAGTATCGCTTAGAAGGCCAACAAACAAGCTCTAGGCTCTTGTACTCTTATAGTTAGTATTACTAGCTGAACCGCGCTACGCGCGGCGCTTAGTAACTGTGATGCATGTGTTTACCGTACAGTAGTGTTATGTGTAAGGGTTATATGGAGCTTTAGTTGTTGCACATGTTTTTTTTTATGGTTGAGATTGTCAATCAAACATGTACAATCATGCTTACACGTAACACATTAAAGGGAACGTAGCCTCTAGGATTTTACTCGATACAACTGTACTTACTGTATAACAAAAGTCGTCGATACCCCACGTATTGTGTTACCAGATACCTAATTTTAATGTTATAATTAATCACACATCAACGCTACGAAATTGAACGGCCGCCATGGACACCCACGACGTGCTGCCACCCCGAAAAAGTTACGTATTTGACCATTTATTTTGCACGTTACAGACCGGGGCTAATCACAAAGTGCAATTATATTTAACCTAAATGCTATTTAACGAACGATATTCATTTTAGGGCAAATTTATCCATATTATAACTGAAACTATATGGTCGTTTATAAGAATTACAATCCTTTTGCTTTTAAATGAATAAATAAGAAACACCCTCGGTCTGTAGCCCTATGGCTGAAAGTGGTTTTGCGCAACTTATCAGATCGTGCGCTTTGAGTGTCGCCACCGTCGTTGTAATCAAACTGTAGTCGTTAGTTTAAAACACATTAAAAAAAATATTTCTAATGGTTGATGAACCATGAACTTTTTATGTAGCGTAATTATAACCTAAATTAGCTGAAATTAACCTAGAACGCTAGATAAACTCCCCTTTAACCATGTTGTTGGCAAGCACACAGTGAAATACAGACACACGCACGCACCATCAGGCACGCACACACCACACAAATGTTTTATGTGTATGCTATGTAGGATACTGGTTGATGATCGGACTCGAAGAGTGAATATAGATTGATT
>NW_014578125.1:99461-105473 GCF_000485595.1 Priapulus caudatus
GGTCACGCGCTAAAGAGATTTTTTATTGCTCTAAGCCCTGGGAAGCGTCACCACATTCCGCACGCCTTTGGCTGACAAGAGCTGTTCGCTTCTTTTCGAGAGTTGAAAAAATGTTATCAGAACGCTGGCGAGAGTAGGAGTAGTGGAGAACCACTGAAGCTATAACAATGTTATGTAATTAATACTAATACAATATGTACTAATACATTGTTATAGTTCAGTGGGAGAACCTACCAAAAATTCGATACCTGCCTTTAATTATTAACGTGGCGTGAGTTATTTTCGCAGTAGCCCCCTGGCGCTCGTTCTCCGAAACGAAGTTAGTCTTAACATTTACTAACTTAAATTAATCTTTGACTTATATAGAGTAGTGACAAAACATGGTAAAGTTACGAGTTTATCCAGTTATTAAACGTGTTCTCCAGGGCTCGCGTGTAACGAGAAAACGCAAAATAATGCCTTGACGCAAGAAACGCCTCGACAAACTAGTTTTTGATATTGGCTACGGGGCCCTTGAAAGCTATAGTTACCTAATCCCAGTGTAATGGCATCCCTGCTGAGCTGATGCGAGGTCTCGTCCTCCAGTAGTTTTGAAGGAGATAGGGTGTCTCTCTATTCTCTACGATCACGCGTGTACCATACACTACAGCGACGCGCCATCTTCCATCGTGGGAAATTCGTTATAGGGTCCCGCCTAAATACAATAATGTCACCCAAGAGGCTACCGTTGTGTTGCATTATTGTGTATGAGGTCCGACTGTGATGATGATATGTTATCATACAACACGATACCAATTATTTATATACCGTGATGAAAGAGTGATAAATAAAGTACTCGCTTAGAAGGCCAACAAACAAGCTCTAGGTTCTTGTACTCTTATAGTTAGTTTTACTAGCTGAACCCAGCGCTACGCGCGGGCTTAGTAACTGTGATGCATGTGTTACCAGTACAGTAGTGTTATGTGTAAGGTGTTATATGGAGTTTAGTTGTTGCACATGTTTTTTTTTATGGTTGAGATTGTCAATACATACATGTACAATCATGCTTACACGTAACACATTAAAGGGAACGTAGCCTCTAGGATTTTACTGCATACAACTGTACTTACTGTATAACAAAATCGTCGATACCACACGTATTTCGTTACCAGATACCTAATTTAATCGTTATAATTAATCACACATCAACGCTACGAAATTTGAACGGCCGCCATGACACCCACGACCGCTTGCTTGACCCGAAAAAGCTTACGTTATTTTGACCATTTATTTTGCACGTTTACAGACCCGGGGCCTAATCACAAAAGCTGCAATTATATTTAACCTAAATGCTATTTAACGAACGATATTCACTTTTAGGGGCAAAGTTGTATCCATATTATAACTGAAACTATATGTCGTTTATAAGATATTACAATCCTTTTTGCTTTTTAAATGAATAAATAGCAGAACACCCTCGGTCTGTAGCCCTATGGCGAAAGTGGTTTTGCGGCACTTATCAGATTCGTGCGCTTTGAGTGTCGCCACCGTCGTTGTAATCAAACTGTAGTCGTTAGTTTAAAGCAAACATTAAAAAAAATATTTCTATGGTTGGATGAACATTGGAACGTTTTTATGTAGCGTAATTATAAAAACGCTAAATTAGGCTGAAATTAACCTAGAACTAGCGATGTAAACTCTCCCTTAACCATGTTGTTGGCAAAGCACAGCAGTGAATATACAACACACGCCACGCACTGCATCAGGCACGCACACACCAGACAAATGTTGTATTGTTATGCTATGTAGGACTACTGGTTGATGATACGGACTCGAAGTAGTGAATATAGATTGCATCTGAATGGGCTGGCTAGGTCGGGCCGAAGCTGATTAACACTTGGCTGCGTAGCACGTGAAGATTACGTACTTCGCCATGTTTCACTGTGTGCCAGACAGGTAATATTGCTTGGTTGTGAATCGCTTATTTTTACGCATGCTTTGCATGTTGCATGCTTTTCTCTGTTGCGGACGACGTAATATTACGTTGCTTGTGATCGGACCCCGCTGTGTGACAGCTCGCTGCTTTCACGACACCCATACACTGTCCACTGTACCGCATTGCAGACTTCAAAAAAAAAATTCTGCGCTGATGAAATTCAACTTGTACATTCTCATATTGGGAAACTATGCCGAAATAGCTACTGAGTATTTAACTTGATTATTACATGGTTCGTTCTACTTTACATTATCTGGCTTACAAAAATCTCAGACACACACACAGCGCGACTACAAACATACCACAGAACAAAACGAAAACAAACAGCCGCCCCTATTTTCAGGCATAATTTTTCCTTTTTAGTTTTTTTTTTGTCTTGTTAAGACGAACAAACGGTTTTCAATCGAGCTATATTTAGAACCTCCGTCCCGGGTACTCATCGATCTCTTCTGTGAATTTGGCCGCCTATTTGGATCCTAAACTGCACGAGCTTTCATTAAAACATACATACATACATACAGAAATACACATTCGCAAATTATAGTAGATATTCTAGATGTTATTGTTTGGGTGGCCTCTAGGTGTCTAGGTACCCGCTAGTGTACATAGCAGCGTAGTGGCATGCCCTCTGATGGCAATGGCACAGTTCATGTTGCAAGGCCTCATGCGGTGGGTTAGTTAGAAAAAAAAAAAAAAAAAAATCAAAAATAATAATCCTCTCAAGTTTCTGCTCAAGGCGTCGTCTGCTTCGTTCTAGATTCTCATAGCTTACCAGACCGTTGTGGCTTAAAGTGCGACAGCACACGTATCTGACTATACGATCAGACGTGCCTACACGTAGTATACTCGTTTAATTTATACGGACTAACGTCGTCGCCATTATAGAGCCAGACGTGCCATTAATTCTATTGCTTGGTGAGTGCTGCTGGCTGGGAGTTCTGCGTGCCCTGTGCCTCCACCGTCCCCGTGCGTGTGAGTCTGCCGTGTGTGCGTGCGGGCCTGCGTTCGTGCGTGCGTGGTGATGTCTGCCGCGTGTGCGTTACGATTCGTGCGTGCTGCGTGTGTGAGTGCGTTGCGTGCGTGTGAGTCTGCCGTGTGTGCGTCATCATTACGTGAGTGCGTGTCCGGCCTGCGTGCGTGGATTGCGTGTGAGTCTGCGGCCGTGATGCGTACGCATCGTGCGGTGTGCGTGCGTGTGAGTCCTGCGCGTGTGCGTACGATCATGCGCTGCGTGCGTGCGTGTCGTGCGTGCGTGCGTGCGTTTGAGTCTGGGTGTGTGCGTACGCGCATGTGTGGTCGATGTTTGCGTGCGTGTGTGTGTGCGGTGCGTGTGAGTCTTGCGTGTGTGCGTAGCGATCATGCGTGCGTGCCGGCGTGTGTCGCGTGCGTGCGTGTGTCGTGCGTAAGTGCGTGTGAGTTGCGCTGTGTTGCGTACGATCAGTCGTGCGTGCGTACGCTGCGTGGTCTGCTGGGTGCGTGCGAGTTAGCGTTGTGTGGTGCGTGCGTGCGTGTGACGTCGTGGTGTGAGCTGCCGAGTGGGCGATCGATCTGCGAACGATGCGTGCGTGTGTGCGGTGCAGTGCGTCGTGCTTTGCGTGTGTGCGTGCGTGTGAGTCTGGTGTGTGCGTGACAATCATTGCCGGAACGTGCTTGGCGCGCGCGTGTGGTGCGTGGTACGATCGGTTACGATCATGCGAACGTGGTGTTGTGTTGTGCGTGTGGTGCGTGTTGAGCCTGTGTGTGTGTGTTGGTGCTGTGCGGCGTGCGTGGTGCGCGCGTGTGTCCGCGTGGCGGCGCGCGTGCGTGCGTAGCGCGGAGTACGCCGTCCCTTCACTACGCAGTCCTGCCAACTTGAGCACGAAGTCGGATGCGCCGACACTTTTTACTCGACGGATTTTTTTCTGCACCGACTTTGTCGAGTTTTCATCGGCTTTCTTGGCGCTATCTGCGTTGTCGCTTTATGTGCATGGACAGAGTCTCATCGCGATGTTGCGATTGGTCGGGGGGGCGGAGGTGACGTTGCACCACCGGACATCCAAACGTGTAAGACTCCGTGTATTCACGTCAATATTGGGGGGGGGGGCGCCTGTTTGAGCCACGTTATTTTCGGCAAAAAAAGCCTCAGTGTATACCCTCACACACCCGCTACAGCTTTCTAGACAATATAATTAAGTTATAAGTGATAGATCAAGATATAAGATATAAGAGATATAATATCGTTATTATGGAAATATATATCATATATATATATATGTAATATATATATCAAGAGTCCATAATAAGAAGATTATCTATCTATCTAAGATTTCTATTATGACTTTTGATTATATAATTATAATATATATATTATATATATAATATATTATTAATCATATATAACTATGAATTATGTTAACCAAAAATTTCTATAAACAGGAGGCTTCTAAGTATCTACCAGGCATTGCAGATGTTATGATAACGTCTAGGCAACCATAAAGTCCTACAACGAGAGAGACAAACTATCACGTGCTCGCGTGCCTTATGTGTGTCTATCAGGTTACGTAATCTGCACTATGACTGAACCTATGATTAGCACTGCGCCGGATTAGCCACTAGTCTACCAAGCAACGCCCAAATGGCCATAAAACCTTTCACTAAATGCAGGAGTGGAGGCATGATTATAACCAACCCTATTTCGCTGATAGATTTATATTACTCTTGTTTTCTCTCTCTTATAGTCCGTTTTATGATAGCTACAGGAGTGTCATAAATTATACAGACTATAATATAATATCAAGAGTCGATAATAGTCAATTTCTATTATGGACTTGATAGTATATATTATGACACTGCTGATAGCTAGAGGATATGGTAGACGTCTGGGCCATCTTACCATGTCACTACCAGAAGCTAAAGCTAGTCACACTGTGGTGTTAGGTGCATGTCTTCGGCGTAACACTAGAAGCCCAATAGAATCACATTCCGTAGTGCCAGCACGGCTGGACCGCTTCTTTACACAGGATCAACCCAAATATACTCTTAATGGAAAGAGTAGACAAAAAACTGACTAGGTAGATGAAAGTAGACGAAATGGCACTATTAACTATTCTGAGAGTAGACGAAATGGAAGTAGACGAAATGGAAGTAGACCAACCGGGATGTTACCGTGGTTCCAGCCCGGCTGGACCTCTTTTTCACACAGGGTTAACATTGCTGATTTGCAGTAAGCACATGCAAAACACGGTTCTTGTATGTTAATGCCAACAAGTAATTATGCAGTTAAATAACTGTTGAGTCATTCTTAGTACAGGTGGCTTCATAAATTGTTATAGTTTGCAGCGTACGTTTGCGTTAGGATTTTTTAATGGCGTTCCTATTTTATAATTATACTAGCTGCGGGTACCCGCTGCGCTGGGTAAAATCGTGCTACTAATTCATACTACTAATAATTGGACACAATATAGGAACATTGGGTAAAAATCGACAATATAACATTGCACACAATATCAATATTTGCAAATCAGTCTAATAAGACAGATATATAAGCATGGGGAAAAAACTGTACGTAGTGACATTATATGACCAGCGAACCCAACTTAATACCCTGCGTAACATAATGTTCAATCATGCGTGGCAGAATGAGAAAAACTTATTATAACAGCGATGTACGAATTGGCGTTGCCAGTTTTATTTGAAAACTTCTGAAAACAATTATTTCGCGTGTTATGTCTGCGTGGAAATATGTAGAGATTGTGGCGCCGAACTTGGAGCTCATCCATTAGTTTCGTCAGTATTCTTGTCAGATCGTCGGTGAATAAACAAAATGGGTATATTAGTATAGATAGAGACGGTCCAGCGGCAGTGGCTGGTATGTGTCCATTGGATATTGTCTAGTGAATGCCTTGGCGCCGCAACATGCACATTTGAAATAAATGAGATTTTCTATGAATCAAAAAGGCATAGCTTTCGAATTGGTACAATGGAATTCTGATCGTAGCATGAATAAAAATAGTCGATTATTAGTATACACAGGCAGCGAGTGGAAAGTTTGTAATTAT
>NW_014578126.1:0-3188 GCF_000485595.1 Priapulus caudatus
TCTTATACGCAGCCAAAAGTTTATATATATATATATATGATTTTAGTTCATCAGTCTCACATGATAGACTGTCACATCAGGTGTATTGTTTTCTCAGGTGTCAGGGACAGGGATCAGCATTGCCAGGGGTCGCCAGCTACCGCTCACGTGCCTGAAATACGATAAAGAAACAGTAAGTTTGCTCTTATTAAATCATGTCCATTTTGCAATCGTTCTGACGGCATTTTCGCTTTTTTATGATAAAAACAAATGGTACAAGCATATTTTTACCACATTAAACATTCACATCTATTAAATCTTCGTATCTATGAAATTAAACCCTTTTATAAATACACGGATAATTATCATAGTTTTAGTTCAGATTTGTCACGTGTATATGTCATGACTAAGTGTTAATGTTTTCACACGTGCATTCCGTAATCAAACGCAGCCGCATGCTGGCGTACAGTGTGAGAAGGAAACAACTTTGAAATTTGTTCTAATTACGAGAGATAAAATGTTTTTTCTCCAGATTTCAAGTATCGAAAAGCGGAATATATTACTATCAATATGGGCATCAATCAATCCAAGGCAGTTAGGAAGACGACCGAGAGACCACCGACGATAATAGGCAGATTACTAGCGTCACTCACAGGTTACATCTTACTAGGGGCAGCTCGACAGACCGCAACAATCTGGGCAGCTGCTAACGGTTATACGGATACGGTCACAGCGTTATTAGGTGCGGGCGCTGACATAGATTACGTGGACGTGGATGCCAGGACCGCAGTAATGGCAGCAGCTGCTAGAGGTCATACGAATACGGTCACAGCGTTATTATGTGCAGGCACTAACATAGAACACGCGGACGATGATGGCTACACCGCAATAATAGCAGCAGCTGCTAGCGGTCATACGGATACGGTCACAGCGTTATTAGGTGCGGGAGCTAACATAGAACACGCGGACGATGATGGCGACACCGCAGTAATAGCTGCAGCTGTTAACGGTCATACAGATACGGTCACAGCGTTGTTAGGTGCAGGCGCTAACATAGAACACGCGAACGATGATGGCGACACCGCAGTAATAGCAGCAGCTGTTAACGGTCAGACGGATACGGTCACATCGTTATTGGGTGCAGGTGCTAACATAGAACACGCGGAGGTGAATGGCAGGACCGCAGTAATAGCAGCAGCTGGTAACGGTCATACGGATACGGTCACAGCGTTATTAGGTGCAGGCGCTAACATAGAACACGCAGTAATGGTAGCAGCTGATAACGGTCATACGGATANAGGCGCTAACATAGAACACGCGGACGGAAGGGGCAGGACCGCAGTAATAGCAGCAGCTGGTGAAGGTCATACGGATACGGTCACAGCGTTGTTAGGTGCAGGCGCTAACATAGAACACGCGGACGGGAGGGGCAGGACCGCAGTAATAGCAGCAGCTGGTGACGGTCATACGGACACGGTCACAGCGTTGTTAGGGGCGGGCGCTAACATAGATCACGCGAACGTGAGTGGCTCGACCGCAGTAATAGCAGCAGCTGGTGACGGTCATACGGACACGGTCACAGCGTTGTTAGGGGCGGGCGCTAACATAGATCACGCGAACGTGAGTGGCTCGACCGCAGTAATAGCAGCAGCTGGTAACGGTCATACGGATACGGTCACAGCGTTATTAGGTGCAGGCGCTAACATAGAACACGCGAACGTGAATGGCTCGACCGCAGTATTAGCAGCAGCTGGTAACGGTCATACGGATACGGTCACAGCGTTATTAGGTGCAGGCGCTAACATAGAACACGCGAACGTGAATGGCTCGACCGCAGTAATAACAGCAGCTGGTCACGGTCATACGGATACGGTCATAGCGTTATTAGGTGCAGGCGCTCACATAGAACACGCGTACGGAAATGGCTGGACCGCAGTAATAGAAGCAGCTTGTCACGGTCATACGGATACGCTCACAGCGTTGTTAGATGCAGGCGCTAACATAGAACACGCGGACGATCATGGCATCACCGCAGTAATGGCAGCATCTCGTAGCGGTCATACGGATACGGTCACAGCGTTATTAGGTGCGGGCGCTAACATAGAAAACTTTAGCGTGGATGGCTGGACCGCATTAATAGTAGCAGCTACTTACGGTCATACGGATACGCTCACAGCGTTGTTAGATGCAGGCGCTAACATAGAATACGCGGACGATCATGGCGTCACCGCAGTAATAGCAGCATCTCGTAGCGGTCATACGGATACGGTCACAGCGTTATTAGGTGCGGGCGCTAACATAGAACACGCGGACTTGCATGGCTGGACCGCAGTATTAGAAGCAGCTGCTGATGGTCATACGGATATTGTCATAGCGTTATTAGGTGCGGGCGCTAACATTGATTACGTGCCCGTGAATGGCAAAGGCAAGACGGTGTTGATGCATGCTGCCATTAGCGGTAATACATCGTGTGTCATGAAGCTACTAGCAAAGCTACTAGCAACAGGTGTGCGTGTAGAGGAGAGTCGCAGTAACGATGGCTGGACGGTGTTGGCGTGGGCTGCCTACCGCGGTCACGCAAGCATTGTGACGAAATTATTGGATAAAATAATGACGTGGCATTCTGAGGACTTGCAAACAGCGTACCAGGTAGCCGTAAATCGCGCCCGTAACACCACCATCAACGACGGCTATAGAGAATCCGCCGGCGCTATACTGGCGCACCAATACTTTGTCAGTGAGCTCCCCGACAATTGTGATTGTAACATAGCACCCTGTAATGTCAGTGGTGTAACGTCACTGTCTGATATATGGGAGACGCCAGGCTTGGGAAGATTAGAACATCAGGGGGAATGCGATCAAATGCGGGATGCCGTGCTAGACCTGATGGAGCGAGTCTGCCAGGAGATGAAAGTCTTAGACAGTGACTTCTCCTGCACGCCCATTCTGATAGGCAGCACGGCCAACCGCACAAAAGCTGGTCTGCCGGACGAATACGACTTCCTATTCGAAATCGATAGATATCGAGAAAATGTAATTATTGAAAACACAAAATCTAATAGAGCTGGCTTTGTAACAATTCGCCAGGAAAAATCAGACCAGCATATTTCGATAAATATAAAGGAAGATTTTGTTAATCTATTGTGCCGGGCTGTATCGAAAGTCATGAAAAACGGAGATTATTCATTCAAAACGCAAAGGTCAGATAT
>NW_014578126.1:4119-23466 GCF_000485595.1 Priapulus caudatus
AGCAGATTGTAGCATCGTAGAATTGTAGAGTTGTTAGCAGCGTAGAGTTAGCAAATGGTAGCAGATTGTAACAAAGAGTAAAGACGAAGCAATAGCGTATCGAATGCAGTTACCTGCATCCTCCACCATTGTAGTTCGAATAGGGTTGTTGATCTCCGCTCCGGCATCGTAGCGTAGAATTGTAGCATCGTAGAATTGTAGAGTTGTTAGCAAAAAGAGTAAAGACGATGTAGTCGCAGAATTTGTTCTTGAAGACTGACTTTATTAGTAAACACAATACAAAATATATACATACGGCAACCTAGGTGACCGTGCCTAGGTCCCGTCATCTCTGTTTTCATCCATTACATCTCCACTACATCGTCTCTCGTCTCTTCCTCTGGGTAATAACTAACTTATGATCTTTCGTCCGGGCCTATTTATACGTTTCTGAATACCGCCCGGCGACATTTTCAATCCGACCGGTTTTTCGTCATTATCGGCCGGACCTTGGCTCGCAGGTGTGGCGCGTCGCGTCACCCATCCCTGGCGCAAGGCGATACGGGAGGTGCGCCCGTCCATTGTTGTCGCGTGGTATGTGCGTAGCGTCTTATGCGCTAGGTGTGACGTGCCAAGCGTCTCATCCTGTCGCCACCGTTTGCTGAATACAATAATTGGCGCTTACTGTCTGACACCTGCAATAGATAAAGCCGGTTAGAAATTACTGGCTGAATGCAGCTTTCAACCCTTCAGCTGTCAGTGACTGTGCATTAATTAATTAATAATTAGTGTATTTATAACATTTGTTGAGACCAAATTTCGTATATTTCTACCGTTTGTTGTAATAGCGTCACCCAATGACCTTAATTGCTAGCGTGCATAGGATTGACCATAGTTCGTGTTTTAGTGCTATTGGTCAATAATAATTATTCACTTGAGAGTATCACGTGATAAGGAATACCTGATAATACGTTTTACGAGACTATATGCGGACACGAGTAACAAAAGTGGGCTATGTGGTGTACGTATAGTACAGCCAGGTTTATAAAGCCGCACGATCTGATGGCAGTTCATTGATTGGAGACGGAGCGAAATTGTTTCGGTAGCAATTAGTTTATAATGGAAGTGTCGCGCATCAGTAGTTGTATTTTATCGTATGTTGTAAGTATAGAGTATCATAATTAAATTCTATCAGGGACGAGGGTTTGTGACAGGGTACAGTCTATACACCAGTCTTAAATATTATTAATGACCTGGGGTCATCGCACGAAAACGAGGCTAAGCTAGGCAATTTTGTAAACAATGGCTGCTCAGGCAGGCACGCACAGATGCGCCGGGTACACGCACGTACACGCGGCGTACACACGCACGTACACGCACGAAATACACGCCACGCTACACGCGGGTACACGGAGCATACACGCACGTACACGCGCGCCGTACACGCAGGTACACGCACGTACACGGCAGATCACGCACGCTACCACGCGGATTACACCGCCACGTCACACGCAGGTTACACGAACAGCATACACGCACAGTACACGCGGATACACGCCACGGACACGCAGATACACGACACGTACCCGCGTGTACCAGGCGTGCAGTGTACGTGCGTGTTTACGTGCGACTGTACCCGCGTGTACCGTGCGTGTATTCTCCGACGTGAGAGTGTATGCTGCGCTTGTTACCCGCGTGCTACGCTGCGCTGTAACTGTGCGTGCTACGCAGGCACGTGCGACACCCCCCTGTACCCGCAGTGTACGTGACGTGTACCCGCGTGTACTGCCGTGTATCTGCCGTGGTACGTGCGTGTGCCCGCGTGTACGTGCGTGTACGTGCGGATACCGCGTGTCAGCCGTGACGTGTATCTCCGCTGGTACCGCGCGGCACCCGTGCCGTAGTACCGTGCGTGTACCGCGCTGCACGTGCGTGCTATACCGCGTGTACGTGCGTGTATCTGCGTGTTACGTGCGTGCGTACCCGCGCACGTACATGCGGTGTACACCGCGGTGCTCACGTGCGGTGTACCGCTGCGTGTACCCTCGTGCACGTGAGCCTGTACCCAGTGTGTACGTCGCGTGTACCCGCGTGGTACGTGGCGTGTACCGCGTGTACACAAATAAACCCCCTCCTGCGTGTACCCGCGTGTTGTACGTGCGTGTATTGGCGTCGCCTGTACGTGCGGGCTGTACCCGCGTGTAACATGCGTGGACCCGCGCTGTACGTGGCGTGACGTGCGTCGTACCCTCGCTGCAAGTTGCGTGTACCCGTGCTGTACGTTGCGTGTACCCGCGTGTACGTGGTCGTACCCGCGTGTACGGCGTGGATCTGCGGTACGTACCATGTACCGCCCCCATACCGTGCTTACGGTGCGTGTACCTGCGCTTTACGTGCGTGTACCCGCCCGGGCACGTGCGTTACCTGCGTGTACGTGCCGCTGTACCACGGTGTACAGTGCGTGTATTCTGCGTGTACGTGGCGTGTACCGCGCTGCACCCGCTGCGTGTACCGCGATCGCTACGTGCGTGTAATCTGCGGTGTACGTGCGTCGTACCCGCGTTACGCTGCGTGTACCTGCGTGTAACCGCGTGTACGTGCGTTACGTGCGTGCTACCCGCGCTGCACGTGCGTGTACGTGCGTGTACGTAGCGTGCTCATCTGCGCGTACGTGCCCGTGTACCGCCCATGCACGTGCGTGCTACCGCCGCGTGTACGTAACGTGTACCGCCGTGGGTACGTGCGTGTATCTGCGTGTACGTACGCTGCTACCCGCGTGTACTGCGTGTACTGGTGCGTGTTATGTTTGGGCGTGTATAACCCGCGTGCCACGTGCCTGTAGACCGCGTGTACGTGCGCCGTGTACCGCCGATGTACGGGGCGTGTATCTGCGCGGGGTACGTGCGCTGCTTACCTAGCGAGCTGGTACGTGCGTGCAGGCGGATCGTACCCGCGTGTACCGTTGCGTGTACGCGTGTAACATGGCCAACCCTCGCGTGTACCGTGCGTGTGCACCGCGTGTACGTGCGTGTACGTGCGCACCCGTACCGCGATGCCCAAGTAGCGTGTACCCGCCGCTGTACGTGCGTGTACCCGCGTGTTACGTGCCGTGTATCTGCGATGTACGTACATTACCGCGTGTACGTGCGTGTACGCTGCGTTGTACGTGACGGCTCACCCGCGTACCACAGTTGCGTTTATCTGCGTGTACGTGGCGTGTACCCGCGTTTACGTGCGATTCCTGCGTGTACGTGCGTGTACCCGCGTGCACGTGCGTGTACCCGGGTGTACGTGCGTGTATCTCGTGCTACGTACGTGTACCCGCGTGTACGTCGCGTGTTACCTGCGTATATGTGCGTGACTACCACGCGTCGCACCGGGCGTGTACCGCGTGACTACTGTGCGTAGACCGCGGTACGGTTGCGTGCTATACTGCGTAGTACGCTGCGGTGTACCTGAGTGTTACGTGCGTGTACCCGCGTGTGACGTGCCGTGTATCTCCGTGTACCCGATTACCAGGCGCAGCAAGATCCATTATGAAATAGGGGGGACACAGTAGCGAGCACGCGAAGGGGGGGCGCGTATGGGGGCCCCCCCCACGAAACAATTTCTGGAAAGGAGACCCCCCAGATGCGTTTCTGCGCGAGCCAGGGGGAGGGGCGAGATCCGGTCCCTGGACCCCCCCCTCCCTGTACACGCCCCTGCAGCGCACACACACACACACACACACACACACACACACACATACACACACAGTGACACACACACACACACCACGCATGCACACACGCACACACGTCTCTCACATCTCTTTCTCTCTCACATCTCTCTCACATACACATCTCACATACACATCTCACATACACATCTCACACACACATCTCACACACATCTTTCATATCTCTCTATCTCTCATTACAGTTTGGCATCTCTGGATTCAAGACATTCAGCGCAAACTCTCCGCTCTTCCAACCGGCGCCGAGCAGCGACAAGGACGCGTCGGCGGCCGCGGCGGCGGGGCCCGGCGGGGGCGAGTCGTGCGTCGACGTTCCCGCGAAGAAGAGCGAGATCAAATCTGCTCTGCTCGCCACCTACATCCCGTCGGTGCTAGCCAATCAGACGGCGGTGGCGGCGCGGCAGAAGACGGACGACGACGGCGGCGGAGTGAACGATGGCGGAAAGGATGGGGAGGAAGATGCCGTTGCTGATGCTGCGAAGGAGGAGGAGGGAGGAGGCGAGGACGTGAAGCCAAAGAAGAAGGAGAAGGAGGGGGAGGATGCAGCGGCGGCAGCGGAGGAGGATGAGGAGGGGGAGGAGCATTCGGCGTCGGAGAACGCGTCCGCGTCGGAGTCCGACAGCGGCAGGTGAGCGATGGCGCCCTCTATGGGCAAGTGCGGCAACGGGTCAGCGGGTGGCGGCGCCCCCTACACGCGAGCGTGGGGAGAGGTCGGCGGGCCACGGCGCGTTGTACGGAGGAACGCGAGCGAGCAACCGTCGTTTGGAACGTTCTCGAATTTGTCGCCACATTGTGAGATGTCGTTTACGGTCTGGGACTGCGTGGGTGCGTGCGTGCGTGCCTGTGTAAGGCGTGTGTGCGTGTGCGCATGCATCGTTTGCGTACGTAAATTCGAACGTATGAATAGAGGCGATATTAAAAATGCACGACGGTAAAACGTTGGAACGCTGAATTCGTCGCGCGCGCATGCACGCGTTCGAACGTAGAAATAGCATCGACATTAAATATGCACAGTTTGTGTGCGTGCGAGAGTCTGAAGTCATCGTACGTCCGTTGCAGCAAAAGCAAGTCCGGATCGGAGAGCGATTCTAGATCGGAATCTGGATCGGAATCCGGGTCCGGTAGCCATAGCGACAGCAGCGGACTGCCCAAGAAGCGCCGGCCGAGCAAGAGGTACGTGTCTACTAGAGATGAACCCCTCTCCCTACCTAATGTATAAGTTGACCTCCTCTCCCAATCTAATGTATAAGCTGGCCCACTCTTCCTATCTAATGTAGAAGTTGACCCCCTCACCCTATCTAATGTATAAGCTGACCCCCCAACCCCTATCTAATGTAGAAGCTGACCCACCCTCCCTATCTAATGTATAAGCTGACCCCCCAGCCCCTATCAGCCCTCGACACTTAACGGTTGTCCGATTGCCCGGGACAAGTGAAAGTCTATGTCGGACAAGTTATTCTCTTGCCTAGTTGCCCGATCGGACAACTGAAAAGTTCGAGTTGTTTAATATTCTTAACATCCTTTGACCCAGGGCGCTATCCCACCACATTCTCACTTCAAACGTTTTCAAAGGTCCCTGAAAAAAGCAGCCCGCGACACCCACTGTTACCGTTACAGATTTATTCACAGGGATGAGATTCTTGCGCGGATCCGCGGAAATCCGCGGATTTGACAGTCCCAGGGGTCGATTTTGTGAAACGTCTAAATTCGTTGAGAAAATTGGGAGGGGGGTAACAATTTAAATTATATACCATGTGTATGTGCGTGCGTGCATGGCTTGTGTGTGTGTATATGGGTCGTCCATTGGGTACCACCACGTATGCACCCGGATATCACCGATTTTCGAAACTAGATGGCGCTTGCTACCGACGAGGACATTCATGGCCGATTTAGCTCGGTGCGTTTGATTCGTCTTAGGCGGCTCGCAGAATAACGTAATAATCTAGCGTCTCTATAGAACATAGTACTTTACAGAGTGAAAAATTACGTCTTTCTAGTTTCAAGACCATGGAAAGAAGACAAAATTTGATTATCGTGCGATTTATCTGTGATTTTACGTGATTGAAGACATTTCCTTGTATTTTGTGAAAAATCAAAATGGCCGTTCCGTGAAAATTCCGAATGTAATTGTGAGAAAACATTATTTTCTACATCTATATTAGCTGTTTTTATACTCTGTGATCACATAAATATTTTCAGCTTGCTTTCCAGTTGTGGCTGTTTGCATTAAAACTGTCGTAAATTTGAATGCACCTGCAGTGGAATGTTGAAATAGAGCAACACGTACCAAATGCAAGTGGAAACATTAGAATGAGCCAGGTAAGTTAAAATCCCTCTCATAATTACAATCACCAGTCGAAATTGACGTCTTTTGCCGTGTTTCCTCTGTTTTACCTGTATACTGTCCAGTTTGATATACTAATATCAGCCAGTATGTTTGGCTGAAGAAACTGATGATTTGGCATTCACTCTCGATTGGAACCTCTGCTTACCTTGTTAAATCACAATTCTTTCGTAAATTCCAGTAAATATTGTTTATCTTTAAAACAACTGGTGTTTCTTAGTTCTTTAGCGTATGCCACACCTTAATTTTTTAAGGTGTGGCAACTATAGTGGGAAGATAAATGAAACTTTTGACTATTATGTTTCTGAATTGACGGTAGCTTAGGACACATCTTGAACTTCGCCATCTGTTTTTTCTTGAAAAATAACGTTGAACATTGCTGTATTTCTCAAAATTACATTGTCCTTGCAAAGCCTTTCAAATGACCTCAAAATCTTGAAAATCCATTGGGTACCCATTTTTGGAATCAGCCATTCTTTAAATCCATGAAACGTAGTCCAGTACTGTGTATTCCATTACCTATTGTTATAGCAATCAAAATTGTCCATGTTTTACACCAAATTGTGTGTGTTTTGCGCAACATGTGGTTCCAAAATCCCAAATTGCAATTGGAGGTTGTCATGCCAGTAAAATTGGAAAATGACCACTATTACGGTGACAGTATGCAGAAATTCACGTGTTATTAATTTTCATTCCCAATCAGCGATAATTTGACTAGTAGTTCGTTGTCGAAAATGCAACTTGCTGAGCCACGCCCAGATTTGGCATCCATTTTGTGTAGCATGTTTAATGAGTGCTTTTGAACATGAGCTTTATACTGCTCAATCAGGTAGCACAGGATATTGTCACCTGTAACAAATAGTGAATTTTTATGCTTTATATGATTGAGAACATTCCTCAAAATTTTTATGTGTGTTGCTCATACACATACTTATCAAATCGGGGTGTAACCGTAAGATTTTGGGAGGGACCCATTTTTGTTATTTGCTGTTCTTTGCACACCAGTTTGTAATTTGAATGTGTATTCTGTCGACGTGGTCATGCCCAGACGTTTTCCCTGCGATGTTCGTGGCGATTTATGAACGCGATTATGTTTGGTTCGTACATCATACTGCAAGTTGGTAATATGTTAGCACCGTTTACCTGTTCGTTACGAACGTCAGTAGTATTATTATTCTCATTAACAGGTATCAGCCGGGCTAGAGGTGCTATATTTGACATTATAGTGACAATTGTCTCGTCGGTAATTTTTGTAAATGTGCCTAGACAGAGGGTACAGATGAGTTGTGCAACAAAACTAAGCGTTCAGAGGTGAATCGTAACTTGCTGCAGCAAATTTAGCAGAATGTGCTGATTTTGTACGTGTAAGGATTGCAATCGAAATAATTGATTTAATTATTTTGCTGGAATTTAATCGCTAGTGGTCGTGCTGGGTGTCAAGTCTTGTGTGATTGTGGAGTGCTTTACTATGTGTTGTTAATACACGCTTTTCACAGAGCAATACTACACGTAAAGTTTGTCTAATTTGTCAACAGGTGTAATTGTTGAAAAAATACAATGGTAGGAGATTTGTCACAGGATCCTTGGTAATACAATGCCTTCGTCATTACATCAACTGGTGTCTATGGCTCCCATGCTATGTCATGGCTATGTATCATGCATATTAAATGGGATCATTACATCAGTAACGAGGAGGTCCTTAACAGAGCGGGTGTTGAAGACATCGAGTTGAAGCTAGTTAGAAGTCGTCTGCGTTGGCTTGGCCACATCTGTAGAATGGATAATGACAGACCAGCAAAGGAACTCCTATACAGCGAGCTAGCAAATGGATCCCGATCTGTTGGTTGTCCTAAATTGAGATATAAGGATACCTGCAAAGGTGCTCTGAGGTGTGGTAATATTCTTGATCAGTAGAGGAATGTTGTAGACAACAGACAGGAGTGGAGAGGTCTTGTGCATACAACTTGTGAATGCTTCAACATAAAGAGAGTCAAACAGTATGAAAGAATAAGTGAACGAAGACTAAAGAATTTGAACAAAAGATGATCTATGAACTTTATAGCGATAGACATTTGTACTACATTATTATTCTGTGTAATGCCCGTTTCGGGCTCTCACTAGGCGTATATATATGTCTATGGCTCATATTTTACTAGTGCTCACCATGAATACCACATTGCTTACTAGTCGTTTATGGCTTTTAAGGAAGTCCCACTTTTGTTATTTTTTTAATAGTGGTAGGTAATACAGAAAACAATACGTATACAATGCGAAACCCGAATCTTCGCTTCCCAAGCGTGCACTCTGATTTCGTATACGTCGAGATGTATCTCATCGCAAACTATGTGAGAGTATTTGTCTACGCCCGCCATGGGTCTTTAGAGCTGAAGTTAGTTGAAGCAACAGGTGTGTGAAGGAGCAAGATGTCTTTCATACATAGCGTGCGTACGAGTCTAGATTTAACTGCTCGTGCATTTCAACGTCTATTAGATCGGCGCGGCATGCCTTCGTCGCACGTTTCGAGTTCCGAATCGAGACAACCCCTTGGGACTTTTTGTGAATCATGAGAAATCACTCTGTGAAGAGCATTTGCCCCTATTGTGGTCACCCGCCTGCCCGCACTCGGCAACGCAAGAATGGCTCCAAACCGTCGTTGACGATGACGTTATTTTCGATGAGCATTGCACCTGGAATGTCTCTCACGTTCGACGCGTAGATGGAAGGCAGTAGTTAGCGATGGCGAATACCCATTGCGGACGAGCGGATAGTCAACACGGTCCTTGCTAAGGGGATGTTGATGGAAGACGAGTTGTACTCGGTAAGGATCGTGTTCGAACGTATGGAAGCTTCTACGGCTTACCTGTCTATATTGTAGCGAGAAGGCCGTCGGTGGCGGAGTCACAGGGGGGTCGGTCTCACGTCGTTTATTTCGGCTGTTCGACGAAAGGAGTCGATCGCTGCTCGAACGATCGAACCCGTCAGATGGTTCTTGGCGATCGTCCGTCGTCCCGCGTGACGTCACGACCTCGGGACGTTAGAACGATGGCGACGGATTCTGAAGGATCCAAGCTTGAACTCGTAGATGTCCTGCACTCCCCCGATGAAGATTGAAATTCCCGTTCTCCGGACGGTTGGCGTCGAGACGCAGGGATTCGAATCCTTGGAGGCTTCAGTGGAACTGCTTTGGCTATGATTTTTAGATGGAATCTTGCAGCAGGTTTCAGCTCGTGGAACGTTCGCGAGACGAGTCCTTGCATTCCGCATGATGACGTCACACTCCAGAGGTTGTCATTGATGATGTTGTCATTGATGCTAGTGGGTGATGTTACGTTATCATTGATGATAATGAGTGACCTTACATTGTCACTGATGCTAGTGAGTGACCTTAAATTAGCGTTGGTCATCCCCAGGCATCTGTCGAATGTGGGACCGCTCCGGCCTCTGGTCTTTGGATGCCGAAGGTTTTTTGCACTCGGTTTACAGAAGGTTTTTCACTCATCCGTAGGCAGATCCATGCGCAGGATGAGCGAGATTATTGCCACTCAGTTGGCGTGAGGCTGAGATTTTTTTCAGCGACTGGGCGCACTGGGTCGCGGCCTTCATTTTTTGGTGGGGGGGAGTGGGCCACCAATATATAAGCTTTTCTTTGTATTGTATAGCTGTTCTACGGCATTGTTTTTTAATTAAATTCTATTTTTTTATCAAGGCATGATTTTCAGTGGCGGGGGCAGCCTGGGGGGGGGGCACAGAAATGATTTTCTGGGGGGTCCACTGTGCGCCCCGCCAGCCTAGATTGCACTTGCGCGTCACGTTCCATCTCTTGGCCGATCGGCAAGGGCCCGTCATTACAATTTGCTGCTGAATTTTCGTTTTGGAGAATCGCTGAAGGTCTGCTGCTGGCAGCTGTATCTGCTGCTGTAAGGTGACAGTGTGAAGCGTCACAGACTCGTTCTTTGGATCTGGCGAGACATGTCTTCAGACGTTGCTGGAGCTTTTCCAAGAATTGTACAGAGGATCTAAGAGAGGACGGGTTTCGCGACGATTCGGTGTTTTCACGTAGTAAACATTCTTTATTTGTCAACTAGGGAGGTCTTCTGAGGGCGATGTCGTTTACCCCTTTGAGATTTTAGTGCGATTCCTGAGAATTATATTTACTCTTTACATCTTTTCTTAATCTTACTGGATTTTACTCTTCTGACGGGTTCCGGTTCTTTGGAAAGAGATGTTGTAGTTTCAATGACATTTTTTAAGAATGTCCTTTCGGAGTGCGTTTGTAGTAAAGCGAAAGTGCCGTTGACGGTGTTCTGATGAAACGAAACAGTTTGAGATTCTTGTTTTTGGTCTGAAACGATGTGCGCTGTCTTGCATTGCCGGCACATTGGGGTTCGTCATGTCTTGTATATATATGTTAACCTCGAGTGATTATTTTTTTACATCGAGTGGTCTTTCAGTTGAGTTGAGTCTTGACTTAAGTCTATAACAAACCCAGCAGTCCACTTGAGTTTTGAAAATCTTTATTTGTACTACATAACCGTGCCCCAGTAAATATCCAGGAATAATAGGCTAATCCTGCTCAACGGTTACCAGTTTCTTGATTAGGACGAACAGGCGGCTATTTCCAAAAACTGTGTAGGTTTAATAGTTGTTTGAATGGTATGGTCCCAATCATGGTTGGGAAATTTTTGACGACTTAATTAATTTAAGTTATAAAAATGCATCCATGTTTACGTGAAATTGCATCGTCGAGAATGGCAGATATGAACCTATGGTTGGAAGAATATTTAATGGGTTTATGTAGCCCCGCTTGAACATCTTACGTGGTAACTAAATCCACACGCTATACGTTTTAATTACAATTTGATGACTGATGTGGCATAATAGGATAAATTTTAACTTTTGTGTGTTTAATATTATCGATTATTATTGCATTCAGGCTTGGATTGCTTACCTGTTTTGCTATTTTGGTAGTTTTTTTTTCTGTTTTTTTTTTGTTTTTTTTTTTTTTTTTTTTTGTTTTTTTTTTTTTTTTTTTTTTTTTTTTTTTTTTTTTTTTTTTTTTTTTTTTTTTTTTTTTTTTTTTTTTTTTTTTTTTTTCTGTTTTTTTTTTTGTTTTTTTTTTTTTTTTTTTTTTTTTTTTTTTTTTTGTTTTTTTTTTGTTTTTTTTTTTTTTTTTTTTTTTTTTTTTTTTTTTTTTTTTTTTTTTTTTTTTTTTTTTTTTTTTTTTTTTTTTTTTTTTTTTTTTTTTTTTTTTTTTTTTTTTTTTTTTTTTTTTTTTTTTCTTTTTTTTTTTTTTTTTTTTTTTTTTTTTTTTTTTTTTTTTTTTTTTTTATTACGAAACTTGTGTTATTCATTACTAAACTCTCACCTCGCCTCCCTCTCTCCGTCTCTCTCTTTCTTTCTCTTTACTATGTCCCTCAGTCTCTTTTCTCTCTTTTCTCTTTCTCTCTCTCCCTGTCTCTCTCTCTTTTTTCTGTCCTCACTGCTCTCCGCTCCTCTCTCTCTTTTCTTTTTTCTTTCTTGCCTCTTCCTTTTTTCTCAGCAGTCCTCTCTTTTCTGTCCTCTCCTCCACTCTCCCTCTTTTTCCTTCTTTCTTTTTTTCTTCTTTCTCTCATCATCCTCTTTCAGCGCCTCTCATATCTCTCAACATCTCTTTTCTCTCATCTCTCTCTCAGCACAGCACACACCACACACACACACACACACACACACACACACACAGCAGCGACACAGCACACACACACACACCACACACACACACACGCACACACTACACACACACCACACAGCTTACACAACACACACAGTTACACCACACACCGGCCACTGCACTCAACACAACACCACACACACGACCGACACGATGCACGCAACACACCCACACAACTACACACAGCACACACACACACACATCGACACACGCATGCACGCACACACACAACACACAGCAGCACACACACACTCACAGCAACACATGCAGCGACACACACCACACACACAGTCACACACACACACGCCTATGCAGGCACTCACAGCACACACCACGCACGCACACACGCACACACGGTCTTCTCCACATCTTCTTTCTCTTCTCTCTTGCTCGACATCGTCGCTTCACGTACAACATCCTCAATAGCAATCTCGCAGCAGAATCTTTCATATCTCTCTATCTGGTATGCGACAGTGTTGCATCTCTGGGATTCAAGACATTTCAGCGCACAACTCTCGGCTCTTCGCAACGGCGCGAGCGCGGACAAGGACGCGTGCGGGCCGGGCCGCGGGGCGCGGGCCCGGCAGGTCCCGCCGGGAGTCGCGGTCGGGTCAGGGGTGACGGTCGAGTTTGTCTCGCGAAGAAGAGCGATGTATCAAATCTGCTTCTGCTCGCCACTTACATCCCGTCGCGTGGCTCGCCAATCAGACTGCGCGGTGCGGCGCCGGAGAAGACGGGACGACGGGCCGCGGGCTGGGAGTGAACGATTTTGGCGGCAAGAGGGATTGGGGAGGCTGAAGAGTGCCGGGCGCTTGCATGGGCTGGCCGGAGAGAGCGGAGGAGGGAGGAGGCCGGGACGGAAAGCCAAAGCAAGAAGGAGAAGGTAAGGGAGGAGTGCAAGCGGCCAGGGTGCCATGCGGGAAGGAATCGGCGCGCACGGATAGCGCTGCCGAGCGGCAGCCGGCGGCGGAGGACGGGGAGGAGGAGGGGGCAGTGAGCATATCAGGCTGTTCCGCAGAACGCATTGTCCGACTCGAACCCCCCGCCACAGTGTGTCGGGATGTCCAGCGTCGGGAGTCCGACAGCGGGCAGTGTTGAAGCGGTGGACCCTCTATGGGCCAAGTGCCGGGTGACGGAGCCGTCAAGCGGCGGCGGCCGCCCCTACCACGGTGGCTGAGGGAGGGGTCTGCGGGCCACGTTGTTGTAGGGATAAGGGAACGCGGCGATAGCGAGACAACCGTCGTTTGGAACTTCTCCGAATTTGGTCGCCACATTGTGAGATTGTTCCGGTTTACGGTCTGGGACTGCGTGGGTGCTGGTGCAGTGATATACGGGCGATGTAGTGCGGTGGTGTGCAGTTTGCATCGTTTGCGTACGTAAATTCGAAACCGTGATGAATAGAGAGGCAGATATTAAAATGCACGCCGACTTAAAACGTTGTGGACGCTTTTGAATTCGTCGGCGCGCGCGATGGCACGCGTTTCGAACGCGTTTAGAATTAGCATCGACATTAAATATGGCGCAGTTTTGTGTGCAGGTGCGAGAGTCTGAAGTCATCGTAGTGTCGATTTACAGAAAAGCAAGTGCCGGATCGCGCGGAGGGAGCGATTCTTGATCGGAATCTGGATCGGAATCCGGACGTCGCGGTTTGCATGCGACGAGCACCGACTGCCCAAGAAGCGCCGCGTCGCAAGAGGGTAGCGTGATCTCGTTAAGAGATGAATTTTTTTTCTCTTCCCGCTACCTAATGTATAAGTTGCCCCTCTCCCAATCTAATGTATAGCTGGCCCACTCTGTCCGTACTCTAATGTATAAGTCGCCCCCTCACCTATCTAATGGTATAGCGTGCCCCCCAAACCCTATCTAGATGTAGAAGCTGACCCACCCTCCCTATCTAATGTACTAAGCTGACCCCGCCAGCCCTATCATGCGCCCATGCGACACTTAACGGGTTTTGGTTTTCCGATTGCCCGGACAAGGTGAATAGTCATATTTTCGGACAAGTTTATTCTCTATGCTAGTTGGCACACCAGCTCGGATCGGACTTGGAAAAGTTTCTAGTTGTTTAATTTCTTAACATCCTTTGACCGTCCAGGCTGGCTAATCGCCACACATTCTCATTCAAACGTTTTTTCAAAGAGTGCCCTGAAAAGCAGCGCCGCCGACACCATAGTTACCGATTTTACAGATTTATTCACAGGGATGCAGATTCTTTGCCGCGGATCGCGGAAGAATTCCGCCGGATTTGACGATGTCCCAGGGGTCGAATTTTGTGAAAGCGTCCGTAGAATATCGTTTAGAGAAAATTGTGGGAAGGGGGGCGTAAACACAATTTAATTATATTACCATCAACAGCACCTGACTGTAGAGACTGTAGACTTGTGAGTTGTAGGACAGTGGCTGACAGCGCAAAGCTATACAGTGTTATCTGTGTTTTTTGACGATACCGCAGAAAGATATTTCCTGGGTTCACAGGCTGCAGTAGAGGGCAACACATTTGAAGGTAGCTGATCAAGTAACGGCCCATGCCTGAGTGGGACCTGGGGGGACCGGTGTTTACAATGTTGTGGTGCATGTGTGTGGCATGCTATGCCACTGATTGTTATTCGCATTTGTGTTTATTCATTCAAATCCTACTGGGTCGCACAGCAATTGGCAGCTTATGTGTCTGTGATTATTAGTAAACAAATTGCAAGCGACGGGTACGGTGGAAACAGAAAAAACTCCAAATCATATTACTGTCTTAGACATTTAATAAAAAAATACTTGACGTATTTTTCACGCCCCGGCATGAATTTCACTATATATAGTTGTTTTTTGATACCTTTGACAACTTGAAAGGTGATTCAAGAGTTCCTAACTATTTGCTTCAGACATAGCTTAGAATGCCACAATTATGCCCCATTCTTTTAAAATAAATTTATATTGTGCTTCCGGTCGCGTCTAGCGCGGGGCATGCCGGCGTGGCACCTCGGATCCCCCTAGCATGGCGATGACCTACGGTCCTCGCATTGCTCGCTCCTCTGTTTGCTAATTAAAATTTCAGCTGAAAATTAAATTATCCAATCTCATCCCTGTATTCAGAGCGGCAATGCATGGCGGCATTGATTTATGTACTGGGGTGGGGGGGTACGATTGTTTATAAGTCGGTTGGGGCATATTCATTACTGAATATGTAGGGGGTGGGTATCGCTGGGATGAGAGGACAACAGCAAAACTCTTTCCTGTGATTGAGGAAAAAGCTGCAATCGGTAATGACACACAATGAGCGTGCCAGCATGCAAACATAAATGTGTGAATTTCATTACGATTTTACATGTACTGTATTTACTCGTGTATAAGTATAATTCATGTATATTATAAGTCGCACCCAATATTTTGCATTGAAAGGTTGGTACAAACATTGGTACATTAACAAGATTTCTTAGCCTGTCGCACCTCCTGATTTTTTTTATTGAAGTTATACACAAGTAATTACGGTATATATACTGTAAGTGTAATACACACGCACACACGCATGCAAACGTGCGCAGGCACATGCCTAGGTATGTGCGAGCCTATATGCATGCAGGGAATACTGGCAAAAATATCAGGAGTGTATAATATATATATATATATCTACATCTATCTATATATATGTTATATATTTATTTATTTATATAATATAGATCTCTATATTATACACTCCTGATAATATGATATGCACTGAACCAAAAGAGGACATTAACGGCTCATAGATTGCACAAGTAAATTTTGGACAAGTAAAAATTGCTTCTTGTTGCTCTGGACAAGAACAGAATGAAGACAGGACAACCAGATCTGAAAATAAGCGTCGAGGCCTGCCTATCTAATGTATAAGCTGACCCCCCCTATCTAATGTATAAGTTGGCCCACCCTCCCTATCTAATGTATAAGTTGACCCACTCTCCCTATCTAATGTATAAGCTCACCCACCCTACCTACCTAATGTATAAGTTGACCCCCTCTCCCTATCTATTGTATAAGCTGACCCACCCCCCCTATCTAATGTATAAGTTGACCCCCTCTCCTTATCTAATGTATAAGTTGACCCCCTCTCCTTATCTAATGTATAAGTTGACCCCCTCTCCCTATCTAATGTATAAGCTGACCCACCCTCCCTATCTAATGTATAAGCTGACCCACCCTCCCTATCTAATGTATAAGCTGACCCCCTCTCCCTATCTAATGTATAAGCTTACCCACCCTCCTTATCTAATGTCCCCATCCCTTTCCTCTTCCTCTTCCTCTTCCTCTTCCTCTTCCTCTTCCTCTTCCTCTTCCTCTTCCTCCTCCCCCTTCTCTCCCTCCATTGCACCTCCCCCTTTTGCATCCCTCTTTATCTACTGTACAGTTGTGTAGTAATTATGAAATGCCTTCCTTTTCCTTGCCCTCCTCTTCTTCCCCTTCCTTCTCTTTCTGTTCCCTCCTCCCCCTCCTGCTCCCTCTCTATGTACTAGCTAGGCACCATACTCCTATGTGACTGTGACTGTGTGACTATGTGACTATGTGACTATGTGACTGTGTGGATCCATCTTGTTCACTCTTGTCTAATACAGGATGATGTGATAGTTATGTCTGTTTGTTGCTCATTAGTATGCTGTACAAGATGTTGTTGTCTGATGAGTTGCCAGAGAGTTGCGTGCATACCTGTCATTCAGGTACATACAGGGGGTGGGGGAGCGCGTCACGTCGTGTCCTAACACGCAACAAGGATAAATTCCCTGGTCGTCCATCTTGAATGAAAAGTACTGATGGAATTTGTGAATTTTAGTTTGTATTTCCACTAAGGGGTGGCAGCACCGGAGTGACGTAATCTATTTTTAGATGCGCATCGATAACGTGCAGCGTTTGTTTGTGCTTTTGCCACACGATGGCAGCACTGTCCCGCCGCGGTGTATTTATAGGACGGGAGAATGTTGTTGTAAGCTGGCTTATTGATCGGTGTGCTTATGCTGTTGCTGGGTTCTTAAAGCCGCACTATGCGCATCCAAACGCTAATTTCTCCAGTACTAGACTAGCAAATACTTTGTGTCATGCATAATAACACTACCTTATGACAAAATAAACTAGTTCCTCCCATTTCCCTGCGCGTTGTCTTATAAAAGGCATTTGAAAATACCTCCAATGTTATTCAAATTCTCCGATGTTGTTGTCGACACTTTCGCGTTGCCCTGCCAAGCAACCGTGCAGCGGTGCTGCGGTACAGCGGTACGGGTGTAGGCTAGCAAAGATAAAAACATGTGACGTCACCTAACCGATTCTTGGCGAAATTGTTTGCCAAACAATTTAGCGTTGGCGCCAGATTACCAGATTTCGCACCTCTTTCTTGTGGGTTTTAAGCAAACGCGCAGTGAAATTGGAGGAACTAGAGTTTATTTTTCCATAAGGTAGTGTAATTATGCATGACACGAAGTATTTGCTAGTCTAGTACTGGAGAAATTAGCGTTTGGATGCGCATAATACGGCTTTAATACATGACGCACCCACCTATCTTAAGCGCTAGACCGTAAATAATTAATTATACTGTTTGTACCCATGATGGATAAATTCAATTATTATTGAATAGCAGCATATTTTGATAGAAAAGGTCAAAAGTCAGTGTAGGTGAATGTCGAGTTACAGATGAATATATCGACACTGGGAACAATTCTATATGTATGGTTGCATTGTATTTATTTTAATTACAGGTATTTACATGCAGTGTACATGTTCAGGCACACACACATGCACACACACATTTATCTTTGCTTAGATGATTTCTAGTGAAATAATATAGTTGCTGCTGCTGGTACTGATGTTGAGGATGATGGCGATGTCAATGGTGATGATGATGGTAATGCTGCTGCTACTGCTGCTGGTGGTGGTGGTACTGCTACTACTACTGCTGCTGCTGCTGCTGCTGCTACTGCTGCTGGTGGTGGTGGTACTGCTACTACTACTACTGCTGCTGCTACTCCTACTGCTGCTGCTGTTTCTGTTCTTGTTGTTGCTGCTACTGATGATGATGATGATGGTGATGACCGTGATGATGGTGATGGTGATGATGATGATGGTGATGGTAATGACCGTGATGATGGTGATGAAAGTGATGATGGTGATGACCGTGATGACTGTGATGATGGTGATGACCGTGATGATGACGATGGTTGACCCCGCTCCCCCCGCAGGTCGACGGTGGACGACGACACGCTGGACGATGAGTCGACGCGGATGGCGGACGACAGTCCCGACGACGACGCCTCGCGGCAGCCCGACAGCCACGACGACGACGAGGAGGATGAGGAGGAGGAGGATGAGGAGGAGGAGGAAGACGGGTCGGATGCTGAGCGGACGAAGAAGCCAGCGCGGAGGGCGCAGCGACGAAGCAGCGACATCAAACACGTACGTCGTCTCCGCCGCCATTTTTTTTTATCAAGCATGAATTTTCAGTGGGGGCACCTGGGGGGGGGGCACAGAAAATTTGTGGGCACGTGCCCCCCCAGCCTGATTGCACTGGGTCACTCCGTCTCTTGGCCGTCGAGCAAAGGCGATATAATTTGTGCTGAATTTTTTTCGAGAATCGCTGCTGTTAAGGTGCATGTGAAGGCCACAGACTCGTTCTTTGGATCCTGCAGACAGTTTAGACGTTGCTGGCTTTCCAAATTTACAGAGCGATCTAAGAGAGGACGGGTTTTCGCACGATTGGTGTTTTCACGTGTAAACATCTTTATTTGTCACTAGGAGGTCTTCTGAGTGGCCGATGTCGTTACCCTTTTGGATTTTGGTGCGATTCCTTGAAGAATTATTACTCCTTACTCTTTTCTTACTCTTACTGATTTTACTTTTTACTGGTTCGGTTTCTTTGGGAAGAGATGTTGTAGTTCAATGCATTTTAAAATTCCGTTGGAGTCTGTAGTAAAGGACAGTGCGAGGTGTTCTGTGAAACGAAACATTTGAGATTCTTGTGGTCTGAACGAGTGCTGTCTGCATTGCCCCCATTGGTTCGTCTTCTTGTATATATACAACCTCAAGTGATTTTTTTTTTTTACATCGAATGGTCTTCAGTTGAGTTAGTCTTGACTAAGTCTATAAAAACCCAGCCAGTCCTGAGTTTGAAAATTTTATTTGTACTACATAACCTACAGTAAAATCCAGAAAAATAGCTAATCCTGCTCAAAGGTTACCAGTTCTTTATATGAGAACAGGCCGCTATTTCCAAAAACTTGTGGTTTAAAGTTTTGAATGGTATTGGCCAATCATGGTTGGAGAATTTATACGACTTAATTAATTAATTATAAAAATTCATCATGTTCACGTGAAATTCCGTGAATGCAGATATGAAGCTATGTGAGGAAATATTTTTGGGTTTATATGTAGCACCGTGAACATCTTAGGGTTAATAAATCCACACATACGTTTTAATTACAATTGATGCTAGGGCATAATAGTAATTTTAAGGTTTTCTGTGTTATATTATCATTATTATTGCATCGGTTGTTATTCATTACTAAACTCTCACCTCGCTCCCTCTCTCCGTCTCTCTCTTTCTTTCTCTTTACTATGTCCCTCAGTCTTCTCTCT
>NW_014578126.1:25588-28697 GCF_000485595.1 Priapulus caudatus
ACTTAAAATAACTATTATGCCTCACACACACACACAAATGACCTACTTACCTACCCACTAAAAAAATCAAGGGTCGGGGGACAGCAAACATAGAATTTTTTAAGGATGGCCTTACCGATAAATAACCTGAAAATAAAACCTAATAATACGGAATAAATAACCAATCGCCGTGGTTACGGAGGGTCGTAGTGCGATGGGTCGCTATCGAGCGCGTGGTACGTACGTGCGCATGTGGCGTGTAGAGCGTTGCTCAGTTGTTTATATCGCGTCACGCTTTCTTCCGGCAGTTACTGGAAGAGAATCCGGACTTGTTTGGACTCCGGCGGTCCGGACGAGCGAGGAAGGAAGTCGCCCGCTTTCAGGCAGCGAAGGCAAGCTAAATCGGAATTTCTAATTCAGTGGAACCCCGATTTATCGCGAATTCGGATATAAAACGCGATGAGTTGTTGGTCCTTTTTTTTTTGCTCTTATATAGCCACGTATATATATAACCCCGATTTAGCGCGACCTCGCTTTTTTCGCGATGACATTTTATGGACCCCGACCATCGCGTTATAACGGGGCTACACTGTATCACGTTATAATATCACGCATCTCTTATGTGGAGTAACGAATCGGCTTATCCGTCCGAGCGAGTCTACCACGCACAACTTCAGATGCACGTTTTCCTGGCAACGATTCGCCAGAGCTACCTGTGGACGGGTCAGTTATATGACACCTAAAGAAAGGACTTTCCGTCTGGAAAGTCCGTTCGGATGGATAGAAACACGCGAATTGTACACGCGGGGTTGTTTCATGTTCATGGTTAATGCGATCGCTTGGGGGGGGTGGAATATGAAGTTTTATTTCGCTGACGTGATTTTGTTTCTGTAGAGCGATAGTGAGGAGGACAAGCCAAGGAGAGGAAAGCCGAGGAGAACGAGGTATGCGCACGATTGTATTACGTATACGTGTGTGTATGTACAGAACTGTACGTATATTATTAACACTACGAAGAAATGTATGTAAATTTCCACAAAGGAATACCAATAATAGTACACTACGCAAGTCGCGTGTATAATTGCATGAATGTATTTGTGTAAATTACATGTATGTTTATTTATTTAACGTTAAAAAGAAATACGAAAGTTATCGCAATTCAATACCGTCGACAAATATGTACACAAAATCGTGCCAACTTCGTGAATCTGCCAATATCGCTTTGGAACGAGCCCAACAAATCGGTGCGCGCGACGCGTGCAGGCGCCTAGGCGAGTGCTGATTGGTTGCCGATGTTGCAGCAACGACGAATGGCGCGTGTCGCGGCTGAGCGACGATTCGTCGAGCGGCGGTAGTGAGGATGACTTCAAGCCTTCGTCGTACAGCGTGCGCCGGACGCGGCGGAAAGGTAAGCGACGCCATCTACTGGAGGAAACATGAAGCTCCCCTGCGACGTGGCGACGTCGGTTTCCTGTTTTTTGAATTTTTTTTACGAATAGTGTCCCGAGTTTAACTTGATAATTTAACTAGTAATTAACTTGTACGTTAATCCCACCAAAAATGTATAAACTACGACAATGCGATGCTGTACAACGAAATAGAGATGGGAACGAAGTTTGGCCTTTTTAATTTCTAAATTCGGTTCAGAATTTCTTAATTCCTTTTCGAGAGGAATTCCTAGGGAATTCCCACATTCGCTTTGAATCCCCCGTCCCCCCCTCGGCCGCCCGCCCGGCCGCTCGCGAACGTAGAGCGGCGCCGCGACTGCTAGTTCTCGTTTTGCTCCGCAGGTCGTGTGATGAAGAGCAGGTCGTCGAGAAAGAACGTGCGCAAGTCTAAGCTGTCTGAGTCGTCGGAGTCGGACAGTGAGTATGAGGAGCACAGACATTCCAGCCGGCAGGCTGCATCTAAAGTCAGGTACGCTGCACACAGGTGCCTGTACGCTGATTACCAGCAGCAGCTACCTGTCAGGTACGCAAGGGGGAGATGGGGGGGGGTTAACAGCAGCTACCTGTCAGGTAGGCATGGATGGTCGATTAACAGCTACCTGTCAGGTACGCGGCATGGGAGGGGGGTGATTAACAACAGCATTTCTACTGTCGACGGCTGACGATGCCCATGTACTTGTTACAGTTGATTAATTCATCGCATGCAGGCTTTTGCTAAGAAGTTCCAGGCACTCCAGACTCTCACTCTCTCGATCCTAGGGCTAATACTCTGCATGTCATTGTCATGCACATTCCCACATTGCGAACGTCAGGCAATGCGTTGTATGACTAGCGATAAACGGGCGTAGTCGGGTCTAGACGACGACCGCGCTCGCGTTTCGTTGCCGTGACGACCGCATCACGCGTTGTCGTCGTCTTGCAGCTACAAGGAGGAGGAGAGCGACAACACGGATTCCGATGACATCATGGAGATCGCGGAGACGGCGTCGACGGTACCGGACGATGCGGAGTGCGTCGAGAAGATCATCAAACAGCGCGTCGGCCGCAAAGGAGGTGGGCGTTCGCTTTCCCGTTCCCCCCGCCTGCTCCCCTGTTGTGGCGGCGTCAATGTTCGCCTTCTCTCCTCAAGGTGTCGGCCATAAAGGAGGTGGGCGTTTGCTTTCCCGTTCCCCCCACCTGCTCCCCTGTTGTGGCGGCGTCAACGTTCGCCTTCTCCCCCCAAGGTGTCGGCCATAAAAGAGGTGGGGTTCACTTTCCCGTTCCCCCCGCCTCCTCCCCCGTTGCGGCGGCGTCAACGTTTGCCTTCTCTCCTCAAGGTGTCGGCCATAAAGGAGGTGGGCGTTCGCTTTCCCGTTCCCCCCACCTGCTCCCCCGTCGTGGCGGCGGCAACGTTCGCCTTCTCCCCCCCCAAGGTGTCGGTCATAAAGGAGGTGGGCGTTCGCTTTCCCGTTTCCCCTGCCGCCTCCCCCGTCGCAGCGGCGGCAACGTTCTGCCTTCTCTCCCCAGGGTGTCAGCCGCAAAGGAGGTGTAGTCCGCTTTCCCGTTCCCCCGCCTCCCCCCCCCGTCGCGGCGGCGGCAACATTCTGCCTTCTCTCCCCAGGGTGTCAGCCGCAAAGGAGGTGTAGTCCGCTTTCCCGTTCCCCCGCCTCCCCCCCCCGTCGCGGCGGCGGCAACATTCTGCC
>NW_014578126.1:29445-33253 GCF_000485595.1 Priapulus caudatus
CATAGTTGTTCATCTATTGTAGTTGTTTGTGGTTTGTTGTTTATTGTTTGTCATAGTTGTTCATCTATTGTAGTTGTTTGTGGTTTGTTGTTTATTGTTTGTTGTTGTTGTTTATCGAGTGACCGGAGCCCCGACGACGCTCTACACGTTTACTGTTTGTCATAGTTGTTTATCTATTGTTTATTGTTGTTGTTGTTGTTTATCTAGTGACCGGAGCCCCGACGACGCTCTACGCGGTGGAAGCTAACGGTGATCTGAACGATGGATTCGATCCCGCGACCGACCAAGGTGAGAGCGGACGTGACGGTCCATGTCTGCATGTATCAGGGAAAAAATTAAAAATTAATTTTTCGGGGGCTACTTTTCAAGCTCGCGTGCGTGAAAATAGCACTCTAAAATTTGGTTTGCACTCTATGCAAATTTACGGGGGCTCTTTTTGGCATTTCGGGGGCTAAATCGCCCAGAGCCCCCGTGTATTTTTTCCACTGGCTTGTATAATGATAATAATAATATATACAAGAGCAATCGGAGATAGCAAACCTCCGCCACAGCGTAACACTAACAGTCCTCCTATCTATTGCTGGTAGTGGTACATACACCCAATATAGTTTGATCAAATTTTCAGAAATTTAGAGAGAAAAAGATCCAGGATTTTTATTTTTTATTTATTTTTTTGATGAATTTTGAATGCGTCCGAAGTCTTCCCCCCCAAAAAATCCTGGATCCGGATCACCACTAAATCGAATCGATTGGTTCTTGGCCCAAGTCCAACCCATCTCAAAAATTGCATCAAAATCTGTCCGTAACTTTTTGAGATATCCTGTTGACAGACAAACAAACCAACAAATTAACAGGGGCGAAAACATAACCTCCTTAGCGCGGAGGTAAATATTTATAATGAAGATAATACAGGTCCACGATCCGTTATCGGAAATGTCGAAGGCAGCATGGGTCTTCGGAAAATCAATTTTTTTACAGTAGTGCGATGCATGTGCCATAAGTTACGGTAATACCCAAAATAATTTCCCAATGATGATGACGATGACAATGATGATAATCAATAATCAATAGTAATGATCGGGGGATCAATGCTTTGCGTTTGTCGCAGGGGAGCAGCAGTATCTGATCAAGTGGAAGGGCTGGTCGCACATACACAACACGTACGAGAGCGAGGCGACCTTGCGATCGCAGCGCGTCAAGGGCATCAAGAAGCTCGAGAACTGGCAGAAGAAGCGGACAGAGATCGACAACTGGTGCGTGGACGCGCTGTCGGCGTGGCGGCGCCACCTGTCACGCTAGAATTTCGTGTGCATTTGGGGCTTCCCGTGAGGATGTGGAAAGGAGTTCTTTGTGTGAAGTTATTCTTCGTGTGTTAGATCAGATTATATTACGCTCTCTATATATATATATATATATATATATGATATTATTCATGTGCAATATGTAACATTGTGGCGTCTCACCGAGGACATGTGTTGTGTCACCTAACATTTACGTTGCATCATACGTGTGCTCATGTTCATATGTTTGCTTACATGTGTTTATGTGTATGTGTTGTGTTTGTGTGTGTGTGACAGGAAGGCGGCGGCCTCCCCCCGAGCACACAGGTCCCATCATGTTTACATTGCATTGTTTATGTTTATGTTTATGTTTATGTGTTTGTGTTTGTGTGTGCGTGACAGGAAGGCGGCGGCCTCCCCCGAGGACATCGAATACTTTGACTGCCAGAACGAGATGATGGAACAGCTGCTTGAGAGTCACCTGATCGTCGAGCGAATCATAGGTGAGTCGGTCGCCACGGCAACGCACGTCTGACCGCTGACCACGCTCTCACGACGACCTCGGCTAACTTACTTTTTTACTAACTAAATCCCCCCAAGGTCGTTGAAATTTCGCAATGTCGAATTGTATTTGAAGATGATTGTAATTAGTAAATTGATGTTTGGAGGTCGAGAACGTGGTCTTTGTGTTTGTTAGGAAGCTTCTATCTAGTCGTGATTTTATTGCATAATGTTAATGATTACCTTTAATTAAGTTACTTCATTCAATATATATATATAAATCAATAAATATATATAAATATATGCGTGAGCATGTGTGCATGTCTGTGCGTGCATGTGGTGCGTGCGTGCGTCTCTGTGAGCATACCTGCGGTGCTTACACGCGCACGCACGTACACATACACGTGTCTACATCTGTTCTGTCTCTCTCCCCTCGCTGCAGCTCACTCTAACACTTCGCCGGGCAGCCCGCCGGACTACTACTGTAAGTGGAAGGGCCTGCCGTACGCTGAGTGCACGTGGGAAGACGGAAAGCTGGTGTCGTCGTGGGTGCAGGCCAAGGTGGATGAATACCTGAATCGCAATCGCAGCCAGCGCATACCCACGAAGACTGCAAAGGTGAGGGAGAGGGTGTGAGGGGAGGGAGAGGGAGGGGGAGAGCGAGGGAGGGAGGGAGAGTTAGGGGAGGGGGAGAGAGGGGAGAGGGAGAGGAGAAAGGGAGAGAGGGGCAGGGAGAAAGGGAGAGAGTTAGGGAGACAGAGAGAGAGAGAGTTAGGGAGACAGAGAGAGAGAGAGAGTTAGGGAGAAGGAAGGAGAGATGGGGAGGGCAAGAGGGAGAGAGAGTTAGGGATTGGAAGAGAGACGGAGCATGTGAAATTCACCTCCGTATTGTGATGGACTGATTGATTGATTGATTGATTGATTGATTGCTTGATTGATTGATTGATTGATTGGCAAAATAATCGTTCTTCTGCATTTCTACACAGGTGCTAACGAATCGTCCCAAGTTTGTGCCGTTGAAGGGCCAGCCTAGCTACCTGGGCTTCTCCAACAATCTAGAGCTGCGGGATTACCAGCTGGACGGGGTCAACTGGCTTGCTCATGCCTGGTGCAAGTACGTATCACCGGGGGAGGCAGGGGGGAGAGAGTGAGGGAGGGCAGGGAGTGAGGGAGGCAGGGAGTGAGGGAGGGCAGAGAAGGAGGGAGGCAGGGAGTGAGAGAGTGAGGCAGGGAGGGAGGGAGGTGAGAGAGTGAGGGAGGCAGGAAGGGAGGGCAGGGAGGTGAGAGAGTGAGGGAGGGAGGGAAAGCGGTGCTACCTACCACCGCATGTAACAATGAGAGGTATGTACCGGTGGAGGAGGGAGGCAGGGAGAAAGTGTGGTAGGATGGGAAGCATTGTATGATACCACCGCGTCTAAGACGTCCCGAATGATATACAAACGTGTTATTCCTCTCTCCCTCCTCCCCCTCTCTCCCTCTCTCTGCAGATGAAACAATACGATATTGATTTAATATTGACATTGATAATGATAAACAAACCTTTTACTCCTGCCCCTCTCCCCCTCTTCCCGTCTCTCCCTCTCCTCCTATCTCTGCAGATCAAACTGTGATAATGATTGATATTGATTGATATTTAATGTGATGTTGATTTAATATTGATATTGATATACAAACTTTTTACTCCTCCCCCTCTCCCCCTCCTCCGCCCGCAGATCAAACAGTGTGATACTGGCCGACGAGATGGGCCTCGGCAAGACGATTCAAATCATCGGTTTCATCGCCTACCTGTACCACCAGCACGCCCTCTACGGACCGTCACTCCCCCTCTCCCCCTCTCCCCCTCTCTCCCTCCTCCGCCCGCAGATCAAACAGTGTGATACTGGCCGACGAGATGGGCCTCGGCAAGATGATTCAAATCATCGGTTTCATCGCCTACCTGTACCACCAGCACGCCCTCTACGGACCGTCACTCTCCCTCTGCCCCTCTCCCTCTCTTCCTCTGCCCCTCTCCCCCTCTCCCTCCCTTT